>NC_090930.1:785635465-785810873 GCF_040938575.1 Ambystoma mexicanum
TTCAGCACTACATCCAGCACTGTGGCCCTGTATACAAAATCAGCCACTACAGTCTCCTTCTCTGAAACATGCTCTACAGAGAAGCCATGCCCTCGCATCAAGGTCACCCACCTAATTATCCTGCAATAAGTTCCTTCCAAACTTTTGGCTGCGAAAACCCCCAACAAAGGCTTGTGGTCAATTCGAATTACAAACCTCTGTCCCCTCAAAAATGTGTGAAATGTATTAACTGCCCACACCACACTAAGGACCTTCTTTTCAATTAAAGAATATTTAAACTATGTCCCCATAAGGGTCCATGATGCAAACACCACCACTCTTTCCATCCCTATTTTGATTCTGAAAGAGTGCCTCTCCTAAACCAGACTTACTGGCATTGGTCATGACCCAAGTTTCATCGACTGTCAAAATGAGCCAACGCTGGAGCACTGGATATAGCCTGTTTTATGTCCTGTAATTCCTTCTCGCATGTAACCGACCACTGAATCTCCACCTCATTCTTTCCCAGCTGGCCAATCTCTTTGCTCCTATCTGGAAAGTGGCTAACATACTTTGCATAATATTCCAATCCAAACATACCAATCCAAAGGTAACTCCTTCCCAAATGAATTCACCCCACAACCCAATCACAATGCCTTGCCACAAGAAAGACAAAGAAGCTAGAATGGACAACAAAAATAAAATGGAAACATCAGCCACACAGGAAGGTGCAGACCGGCAAGATCTCGCAACTCTGAAAAACCTAGTGAAGAATAAGCCAGATGGCCCAAGGACCCATACAAAAAACAGAGCAAAGACCGACCACATCACTCGATACCTCTCCACATATGACTGCTTTGTAAGTAAAGACGGACCACCAGCAACACACCCACAGGCAAGAAGTGAAACAAATACAGATCCGAAGAGGGCGCCAAACACAGCATGACAATTGATTAACCACCACAACCCAGACTACACCATGGACAAAACTCCAACAAGAATCATGGACAAATGTGTATCCTTTACCTTCTACACGCCCTCCATCACAAAAGACTGGAACAAAGAATGAGGACCAACACAAGTCACCAGCCGGAACTAACCAAACAACCCTGCCATTAATCTAATCAGTCTACTCGACAAAGAGACTGACCACCAAAGAACAGGCACAACAAGGAGAGAACCACCAGCAACGGAAACCCCTCCGACAACAACTGAACTGACGATACAAACAACAACCCAAAAGGAAAATCAAACCAACTACAGTGCAGCTTACTCAACGTTAGATCCATGATAAAAAACTCAACAGAAATCCATTGCCTTATAAGCGAAGGAGGCATGGACGTGCTCTTTCTTACAGAAACCTGGTTATCAGACAATTACAAAGCCATTGCGAACAAAGCCATACCAGACGCCTTTAAATTAATACACTCCAACAGAGGAAAATGAAGGAGGCGGAACTGCAATCCTACACAAAGAACACATCTGAGCCGCTGTACTCAACCCAACTGACGTCAAAGACTGTGAATCCCTCCTCATCAAGATCGAACTTAATGACCAAACCAACATAGCATTCCTCCTGATCTACAAAGCGCCATTTTACAACCCCAACGTTGCAACAAAGCTAGCAGACTCTGCCGCCATTTTATCAACCTACTATGACAACCTAGTCATTTTGGCAGATTTCAACATCTGGTTCGAAAATGAAACCACAACGAATTCACTCTGCACACTCCTAGAAACATTGCATTTCAAACAAATAGTAAATGGATCCACCCAGAATGCAGGACACACCTTGGACGCAATCTTCTGCAGAGGACTATGCACATCTGCGCCACCCACACCAATAGTATGGGGCGACCATTACTTGATACCATTCTGCATCACACTCCAAACCTGCCTACTGGCCGGGAAGGAAATACTCAAAGCCAGCATGAAAAGAAACGGGAAGAACCTAGACCTGGAGGCATTAACAAACCTACTGGACTTGACCCTACCGAGTAGCACAGATCCCCCCCGAAAAACCCTAAACTAAGCAGAAAAGACACTCGATCACCAAGGTCCTAGACCACCTGGCTCCAGTAAAACCGTTCAAAGCCACACCAAAAGAACTGCCCGCAAAATAGTTTTTTTTTTTTTTTTAAAGATTTTATTGATTTTCAACAACCAAAACAACAATACAAACCAAACACGCAGTGCATATATCAAAAGTTCAATTGTTCATTGCTTGATTCCGGTCACTGCTTCCCCCCTCCTACCCCCCTTTATGAGCCTATTTATTCCACACCCTCTGTATCTGCTGCACGTGGTGGGGTTTCACTTTCCGTAGATTCTGTCAGGTCTTGTATTGTTCCAAACAATTCCACTAGTAATGATTTCCATGCCATCAGGGTTCCCGCCTCCTCCTTTCCCCCTACATTGCTTGCTTCTTGCCATACCATGGTTTCTGTCTCCGCCCATTTCTGCAACTCTTTCCACCATACCTCCACCCGTGGCCTGTGACATGTCTTCCATCCCATGGCAATCCTTCTTTTTGTGAGCACATATGCTAGATCTTTTAGTTTACCAACATGCTTGAATTTCTGTGATCTGGGGAACCCCCCAGCAAGCAGGCCCAAGCTGTGTCTATGATAATCTTGACCCCCTTTTCTGCACGTGTTTGTGCCACTTCACCCCAGAAACGCTCAATTACTGGGCAAGACCAAAACATGTGTACCAAGTCTGCCTTTTCTTCATCACATTTGGGGCATGCTTGTCCAGCATTTTCAAACCTGGATATCCTATGAGGTGTCATGTATGCCCTGTGCGTAATATACAGTTGTATCTGTTTCATCCTCGCATTTCTTGACACCTTTTTGTGATACCCCAGCGCACGTTCCCAAATCCCATCCTCAATCGGGGCTCCTAATTCCGCTTCCCAATCCAGTCTCAGTTGTGTTAGTTCCTTCCCAACCTTAGACATCCCCATTTCGTACAGTCTGGAGATCTCATGCCCCCCCTCCGATATATCATATATTGCATCTATGATGGCATCTGGTTCTTCTTCCAGTACTGTTTCGGGCCATGTTTTCCTGATTCTCTGCACTATTCTGTTATGTGTGATAAAGTGGCCCATGTGTAACCCCGCCTCCTCCCCCAGCACTTCAAAATCTGTAATAGTCCCCTCTCGCCAGATATCCCCTAACGTTACCAGCCCCACCATTTCCCAGTGGTTCCTGATTGCCATCCTCAGCTGCTTATCTTCCCCTACCAGTGCAATTAGTGGTATTTGCGGGGAGCATGGGAATGGGTTTTCCATCATCCGGCATGCCCGGCGCCACATCTTTCACCCAAGCACCATCATCCTAGGGCGCTCTCTCATTTCTGTCTTGGGCAGCCAGATCATCTCTTTTAAATAAAATGGGGTGCAATCATGTCCGAACAACCTGGATTCGGGGGTAGCTTCATCTGAGAGCCATTTGGCAACATATTGCAGCTGGCTTGCTACATAATAAACTCCATAACTAGGCAGTTTTATTCCCCCTTTTTCATAAAAGTTCTGCAGCTTCCATAGCGCCACTCTATTGCGGGTACCATGCCACAGAAAGTCCCTACACATGCTATTCAGTTTAGCAAAAAACTTCTTAGGTATCATGTATGGTATATTCCCAAAATAGTGCAGGAGCCTAGGTAGGACCACCATCTTCAGCATTGCGCTTTGTCCCATCATTGCCAAGGGCAACTTCACCTAGAATTTCATACACTTCTCAATTTTTACAATGGCCACCTTGGTATTGTGCCTATGTTCCTCTTCAACCGTATGGTACACGTCTATCCCAAGGTACCGGAACGTGTTAACCGCCCATGGTATTTGTAACACCGTTAACCGCCTCACAGGGGTTCCCTTATAGCTGCCTAATGGGAAAATACTAGACTTTTGAGGATTCACCGCTATCCCAGACAGCCCCGCATATCTCTCCATCACCTCTAGGATGTACTGGAGATTTTCCTCCGGGTGTCTCAGGTACAGCAACAAATCATCTGCATATAAGGAGATCAAGTGTCGTTCCCCCCCCACCTCGATACCTATAATATCGTATTGTTGTCTGAGGTATATTGCTAGAGGCTCCATGGCTACTATATAAAGCATTGGGGACCATGGGTACCCCTGTCTGGTGCCTCTGCTAAGTTGCCATCTCTCAGATATCACTGATCCTGTTCGAACTCTGGCAAGCGGTTCACTATATAGCATCTTCGCCCACCTTATATATCCAGGTCCCATTCCGTACCCCGCCAGGCCCGCTAGCAGCCATGGCCACTTGACCGAATCAAACGCCTTTACCGCGTCCAAGGACACAATCGCCATTTCTCTCTCATTCTTACTTCCCCATTCAACAACCCATTGGAGTCGTCAATGATTATGAGTTATATTCCTATTCAGGACATAACCCGTCTGGTCGGGGTGTATAAGTTTGCCAATAACTCTTCGCAATCTATTTGCCAAGACAGCCGTCAGTATCTTGCTGTCTTGGTTCAACATTGACAAAGGTCTGTATGAGTCACAGCTATGCCCAGGCTTGTTGGGTTTGGGAAGCGGTATTATAATCGCCTCTCTAAGTCACTCCGGCAACCGTCCCACCTCGAACGCTTTATTTAGCATTTCTAACATAGGGGGGAGCACTTCATTGCCATATACTTTATAAAATTCACTTGGGAACCTGTCCGCCCCCAGAGTCTTACTAGTAGGCAGCTGCCTTACCACTTCTTCTAACTCCTCCAGAGTAATTGACGCATCCAGCTCCTCTCTTTCCTCAACACTTATCATAGCAGTCCTATGTCTTCTAATGTTTCCGTTATTTCCCCATAGTTACTTCCCTCTTTGTCCCCATATAGCAATTTATAATACTCTGCAAATTCCTGATTAACTTCCTCTTGGGTGTCCACTACACTACCATCTCCTCTAATTATTGTTCTAATCGTAGGTCTGGGAGTTTCGCTCTTGTATAACTTTGCCAAAAGCCGTCCTGTTTTATCTCCTCCCGCATGCTGTCTTTCTGTATATTTTTTGTAGTTAAGGTTGCACAGTCTTTCCCATTGTTCCGCACATTTCTGCTGTAGCATAAGTACCAGCTCCATGTCTACACTTCCTTTCTTTAATGCCTTTTCTAGCTCTTTTTCTGTACTTTGTAGGTCAGCCAAAACTCCACCCTGCAGGCCTTTTGATTTTGCTATGGCCACCCCTCGCATCACTACCTTGAAGGCTTCCCATAATGTACTGGCAGAGTCAACGCTACCCGTATTCATCTCGAAATAGTTTGTAATCTCTTCCCTTATGTCCTCACTAAAAACAGGGTCCTTGAGCGCCTCTGTTTGGAGGCGCCATGTCGGAATCCGTGCTCTTGGGGGAGGGGGGGGCAATATTGCCACCCGAGGACCAGGGGCGAGTGGTCTGAGAGGACCCTCGCTTTATATTCTGCCTGAGTAGTCTCTGTTATTACCTCCGGCGAATCAAAGATATAGTCCAGCCTTTTATGTAGCTGTTGCGGGGCGGAGTAGTGCGAGTAGTGCCTTTTTCTGGGGTATTTCGTTCTCCACTCATCTGCCAGACCAAAGTCGTCTAGCAGTGTCTGCAGTGCTTTAGCCACTGGGGCGGGTCTATCAATCTTGTCGTCTGATCTATCTACCCTGGGGTTTAATACACAATTAAAATCCCCACCCCAGATCACCGCACTACCCATACACATACTGAGGCTGGTGCACAGAGTTCTGAAGTACGCTGCCGTGCTCTAGTTGGGGGCATATGTGTTTACTATGCTTACCTCCTTATTCTCCACTAATCCCCTCAGTATAACCATCCTTATCCGCCACTTCTTGTAGCAGTTGAAACAGGACATGTGGCGCAACCCAGATGAGTACTCCTCTAGCGGAAGAAGAGTATGTCGAGCCTACCACAACCCCTTTCCATTTCTTTATAACCATCTCCATTTTTTCCTGTGTCAGATGTGTCTCCTGCAACAGTGCAATGTCTATCTTTTGCCTGCGCAGGTACAACATGACCTTATTTCTTTTTAGATAACTGTTGAGTCCCATGACATTCCACGTGGTTATTTTAAGATCCCCCATGGCCCCTTGGAGTCCCTTTTCCCCCTCCCACCGGTACAGTCCAGATCCCACTTCTGTCTCAATCTGTCTAGGCTCATTCCCCAATTCAAACTTCCTACAACTACAAACACTCCAAACACCCCATTCCCGCTCCCTCCCGCCTCTCCTCCCTTCTCCAACCACACCCTCCCCAACTGTTGCCCAGCTAACCCAAGCACCCCTACCCCTTCCCCTCCCACCCCCCTTCCCCTTCCCCAACTTTGCTACCCCCAACTGTTGGTCAGCTCCATCCCTGGATCTCGGGCACCCCCGCATCTAGCTCTTTCTGGCAATAGCCTGTACTCGAAGCCCAGCAGGGTGAGGTTGCCCTAATGGCTATCCCACTACTTCTATTACTTGGGGGGTGGGGGGGGGGTAAGGAGTCTGTGTTCTGCCGCTCCTATTTGCTTCAATTCAAGCACATGCTACTATCAATTTACTCATATATTGTTCTATATTCCAGTCCGTTACATATCAGCTGAGTCAAGGATATCATAACCTGGCTTCGACACCACCCATCCCTACACGTCTATCATGACCCATCCAGTCTCTACCGGGATACCCTCCAGTGTGATACAGCGTCTCAGTCACGTATCTTGCTCCTCTTGGACACGTTCCGCTTCTTGTTCCAGGCATGCTCCGGAGGATGCTACTACATAGTTAGCCCTGTAGGTCTAACCATGTAGTAGCATCCTCCGGAGTGTCAAAGAAGAACATTTTACTTTTATGCAGCACTTTCAGCCTTGCAGGGTACAGAAGCATGTACCGGCCATGCGCAGTCTCCTCTTCACCACCACGAAGCTATACCTTTGCCGTTGTACCTGCATGGTATAATCAGGATATGCTGTGATATTAGTTGAAGCTCTCTCGATCGTTCCTCCTTTCCTTAAGTACTCCAGAATCTTTTTGCGGTCTTTATAGTTCAGTATCTTGGCAATTATTGCGCGAGGAGGGGCTCCGGGCTTCGGCTTCCTCATGAGGGCTCTATGCGCTCGCTCCACTGTGAATCCTTGAGAGAGTTTGTCGGCCCCTATTTCCTGCAGGATCATGTTCTCTACATAATCCGTAGTGTCCTGGCCCTCCTCACCCTCCGGCAGGCCAACCAATGAATGTTATTCCGTTTCGCTCTCCCTTCGGCTTCCTCCGCACGGTTCTCCAGGTTGGCCACTTGTTGCTTTAGTATGTGGACCTCCTTTGCATTATCAGTGCTGGTGGTCGTGTTGGTCTTGACTGCACTCTCCAAGTTACTTGTTCTGTCAGCCAGCGCCCTGACATTCAGTCGCAGCAGATTGACTTCTATCCCCACTGCGTCAATTTTAGCTTCCAAGGAGGTCCGCAGGTCCGCCATTGCTATTCCCCATGAGTCTCTTAGCTGCGTTATGGCCGTTAGTATCTGGTGATTGTCAATCCCTAGGGGACTTTCCGTGGGTGCATTTGCGCCAGTGTGTGTCGACGCTGCTGGAGACTGCTGTGTCTTAGCAAATGCGTCCATCGTGGGTTGTTTGCTTCTGGCCTTAACCCCTCTCCCCGCCATCTCGTGACCTGGCTCAGGTGTCCAAGGCTGCTTGTTCTTGGTGTGGCAAACCTATTCCTCTGTTCCGCCGTATCGGCAGTGGGTCACTCCAGGCCCGGGCTGTTATCTTGGGATGCCCCGCATGGGCCGGAGTGCGCTGAGCTATGACTCTGGGTGGGTTGTGTTCTCCCACGTTTTCAATGAGCCTTATTGCCGCCTGTAGATTGCGTCCCCAGGGATAGCGTGGCGGAAGAGCCACCGAGGCCTTTGGCTTAGCCAGAGCCGGAAGTCCTTTCCTATCCTTTGGCATCTGAACTTCTTACAGTCTGCACAATGTTGCAATTTTATTTGTAAAGGGTGCTCAATCTGTACCTTCAATAGCCGATGGCCACTGCAGCTTGAATTTTGCCCCAGGTCTCCGGTCTCATATATGCTTATGAGGAGAAGTGTATTAGTGGGCTGCACCAGTGCTTCTCCCAAGGCGCTGCACCCACATTATTTATGCTTGCAGAGTCACCACGCTTCTTCCTTTCGTGTTGCGTGGGTGTGCTGTTCAGTTGTTGGGGCCTCTCCTGATTGAAACCCCCACACTGCACAGCTCCTCTGAGTTACACACCGCACAACAGGTCACAGTTTATAATATGGTCACCCTGCTGCAGATTGCCTTACTTCTGTGTGCAATCATGCTCTTCTCCCCCACAGCCTAATCGAGGGCTCCCTCTGCCAGTCTCCGGGTTTCACACTGCACGATTGCTCTGTTTGTGCTGGGAGTATCTGGATACTAATGTATCACTGCCTTTGTTTGGCAGCCGGATCCTGGGTGTCGCAAGCCCAGTCCCTCTGCTGCGTCCTACGTGTGGATGCAACAATGTAGCTCCAGCGAGGCCCGGCTCCAGCAGAGCCTCCACAGCTTCTGCAAACGCCCTTCACAGGGGCTCTGTGGCCGCATATGCCTTACAGCAGGCAGGCGACCATTTTTATGGTCAGTGCAGCGTCCATCTTCCGCAATAAATGTCCAGCCACAGCTATGCTCCGCCACACATTCGGGCCGCGCCTCGCGCCCCAATTAGCACAGTTAAGTCAAAGGGCGCCTCTGCTATAGATTATTGCGGTCTGTTTCTGCCGGGGACGCGATCCTCTCGAGGCAGTCATTCCTCCCTTTGTTCTCGGGCATCCGCCATTTTCCTTGCCCCAGCAGTCCGTTCCGGCTAGGTTTTTCGAATGTATCCGTGTCCACTGCTATTATCCTCCGGCATCAACGTTACATCCTTCTCCCTGCTCCTTTACATGCACGGTCCTTCAATAGCAAGCGGTTTCATGCTTATTTTCTCGTGGGTTTTACGTCCGATGATGTCTGGATCTCCAGGAGCTCCAGTGAACCCACGTCCTCCTACATGGCTCGCTAGCCACGCACCCACTGCCCGCAAAATAGTTCACAGAAGAACTGAAAAAACTCAGACTAACCGCAAAATGGAAAAAACATGGAGAGAACAATACAACCGATAGGACAAAATCAAATAAGAGACCGCTCAGACTATAAATAAAATAAATAAATGGAAAGAACTATTGAAAATCATCAAAGGGGTGTAAAAAAAAAAACGAATTCTGCAATAAATCGGTCATCCTGACACAAGCACTTTGTGACAACACTCTATCAACCCTTTTTTGGACAAACTCATGGAGAAGCGGGTCATCCCCCAACTGACCCACCACAATGAAGTGGCTGGCTCTGTTAAGGATTTCAATCAGGCGATACACCCTGGTCTCAGCCTAGTATGCAGTGCACAACCGGAATGCTTATTTTGTTATATCTGTAGGTTCAATATTTGAGAGATACACCACTCGTATCACACCCCTTTTCAAATACTCCGGGTCACGATGGAGCAGGAATCAGGCTGGTTGGTAAAGGTAATATTTATTTATTTAAAATTCAAATCAAACATATACTTTTTAATATATGGGGCAGCAATCACCAATGTGGGGACCATAACAAATAAGAAGGCATGTAATGCACTTAAATTCACTCTTTAGCAACACAAAATAGAAAACACCAGAGAAATAGGAACACTTTGAATTTTTGGAAAGATAGCACTGTAGTTAGAATTCCCCCCTGCAATATTCCTCAACCCACAAATAATCAATTCTAAAGAGATATAAGGAAGCAGCAGGTAATAAGGAATGAGGAACAATAAACAAAATTCGAGTCCAACCTTCCCTCCTCAAACAAGAGAGAAAAACGGATTTAAAACCTTACAATGATAAACTGACACTCGAAAATAGCTGAATAAAACACTGAAAGTGTGCAAAAATCCCTAAATCAGTACACTTTTCTATGGGAGCAGCAGTGGAAAGATACTAGCAGTCATAAGCAATAGTTTGAGCAAAAGCATACAATTATAAAATGAATGGAAGGTTTAAAACAATTGTTATTTTTACTAACACACGTAAAACTTTGCAAAAATGTTGATTCTGGCCTAAAATTTACCAAACATTTTTTAATAAAAGTGGCTATAGGTCTTAGGTATAATCAAGAATTGAAATGAGGTCTCTAGCTATTAAACTGAGGGAGATATGCAATGTAGAATGAGAGGTGTTTTTAGAAAATCACTTAGTGAAAATCACATAGTGAAAACAGAAAAGAATCTCAGTTTGGACAAGAATAGTTTTATTCTATACTAGAGCATTCCGGCTGGACTACCAAAGAGGGACACAGTAAGCTCTAGAGTTGATTCATGACTTCAACCCCAGATCCCCAGCGCCCGCCCTGGCGGAACCAGTCGGATCACTCGAAATAGGATTGATAGTTTAGGATTTACACAAGATAAAAATGACTAAAGAAATGGCACTTAGCAAGATAAATCAAGGACAGGATTGCAATAAGGATTCTGACAATGTTACAAGTTATTATGGTAAGGATAGGATGGTTTAGAGGTTGGGATAGGGCAAGGCAAGGTATGCTATGGTTTTCTATGATTCCTATTAATACTTGCAGTCCACTTTAATTTAGGATTTTGGACCGTCGAGGGTTCTGGTCGCCACACAGATCTGGTCTAACACAGGACAGCTGGGCAAATCTGGTGGGACAGGATCAGTGGGGCCGTTCTGGTTACCGACTGCACTGGACGGACACTTCTGGTTACTGGATACTAAGTTTGCAGCAGGCATGTATCTAGTAGCAGCAATGCAAACATTTTTTTTGTTTTGAAAAAGGGGTACATGTACTAACGTCCCTAGTCCTACAGGTTATCGAATCAAGAGACAAGAAGAAGATTGGACTAGTAGACAAAGATGACAGAATACAGGAAAAGTTTTTTTTTGTATCAACTTGGTTTTGTATTTCCAAGACTTACATTTTATTCAAAAAAACTATTTAAAACAAATATTAAACACAATTTTGATAAAACATTGTGGCTCATTCATTTTCATTCATTCACATTCATACTCTCTTTGACACCCTATCTTGATTGTTTTTACAGAAAATGGTCTATACATAAACAAACAGTCATATGTCTGTTACATCTATGAACATACACAATTAGTAAAGAGAACTCCCCATCAATTTGGGGTAACAAAAAGTCTGTTATGCTGTTCCCACAGATTCTCACGTCGACACGCATTTCATTTGCTCTCAACAAGCAGCATCAATAGTACTATCTTAGTATGGCAACCTTCTTCAGGACAAACAACCAATTTTCTTGGACAAATATGGGCTTGAGCTACACCATCTATAGACAATAAAATACATAAAAAGGCCCTGTCAGCATTTTGTGTTCCTGTCACCCCCATTCAAGTTATTTGGTAACATATTGATTTGGTGGATGGTATTCTCAAAAGTTGAGCTCCATCTAACTCACCTCCTGTCCAATGGGCAACAGAGATGAAAGATGTGATTTTTTTTGTTCAGTTTCAGCACATCGTCAATCAAATTCTTGAGGATCATTGACCTCAAATCTATTTGTTACAAAACAAGAGATTCAAAAAATTCTCAGTGACCTAATGTTGTCATTACAATTGATCGCAGAATTTTTTGTTCGCAACAGTGATGGTAACCATCAAAAGACGGAAAACCATTACGATTGTATTTTTGATTTAATTATCTGTCACTTACTCAGCGCAGGAATAACCACGTCTCACACTGTCAGTCTGACTTCTTCAGTGTGTGGATTTTTCAAGTTCTGGTGTTATATTAAGGGAAGACCCCTCCTTATTCACTCTTCCTTTGTGCAGTCAGGGATAGGTTCTTTATTCCACATCAATCTACAGATAATATAATTGGATGGTGCCTCCATTAGTATAGGGCCATAATGTAACACATGTAATATATCCTTATTACTTTGCTTGATCTTCACTTCTCATATGGGATTCTCCCACCTTATTTCAGACCCACGCTGCCCAGCACTTGCTGCTCTGTCTGTTTTTTCTTCCAAATGGGTGGATTCCTATAGCCCGCCCAACACAGGTCTGTCCCATTCCTTATGTAAACACCACGGTTGTTTATAATGTGCCAAGCTGGTCTAATGCACATCATCAGTGTAATAATACACCTCAATACTGCCGCCCCACATCACAGCTTGTCGTTTCACCCGTTCCAATTATCCCTTTTATACAGCATCCTGCTATCTCTAGATACACTAGTAGAGATTTGTGCCTCAGTCACTAGCCTAAGAAAAAAGGGGAAAGATTGGTCTGCGTTACGATTTACAATCCTGCAAGTAACAAGATCAAAAAGATAGTGAACCATAATTGGGACTTAGTGAAACAACAGGGGACCCTTTACAAGAGACCCATGTTTGCTTTTAAAAGAAACCAAAACCTTGGTCGAAGACTAGTACGTACATATGTTGAGCCAAAGAATACCCAGACCATTTTAAATCAATGGGGCCTGCCACCCGTTATTGGTCACCAAAAATGTGGAGGATGTGTTGCCCAAAGAATACCCAGACCATTTTAAATCAATGGGGCCTGCCAACCGTTATTGGTCACCAAAAATGTGGAGGATGTGTTGCATGTCCAATGGCGGAAACCAGGACAGAGTTCAAGTATAGACAAGTGAAATGGCAACTTAGAGCGCATACCAATTGCAAAACTAAGAATGTCATTTATATTATCAGATGTCCATGTGACCTACTACATGTAGTCAAGACAATCGGGGAGGTAAGACAACGGATCTCTGAACACAGGTCGTGTATATGGAACAAGGTGGCAGACAAGCCCCTTGTAGAACATTTCATCAAATATGGACATAAAGACACAGACCTGCCTTGGTTTGTATTACAGGCATTCAAACCCTCAAATAGAGATGGAGACATGTCCACCCTATTACATCAAAAAGAACGCTGGATACACACCCTTGACACAGTAAAAAGAGGATTGAACCTGTCCGTGGAGTGGAACCATTTAATCTCCACTATGTGAAACACCAACCAGAACAACTAGATGAAAGACTAGCAGAGAGCTGATATACCATATATTATATATCATCGCTTCATATATATATGACAGCTTGAATCACTCTCCCAAACCACAACATCGTAGAATGGATTCTGTCAGGTACATACTGACAGGTGAGGTATGTTCCATCACGATCCTTCCCCACATTTTTGTGTTTTTACATCTTTACATTTTTTTACACTTGGCAAATACGAAATAGGCCATTTATTAGGTGTACGATTGGCAACCAACAAGCCTGTTTGGTATTTAGGCTTTATTTGTCGTACCTCCTTGTGCATGTAATGGCAGTCCCGGGATTTAGTCCTGTTTCCTTATTCATGAATAGTACGACACTTTTGTCAAATGGAACCTGATGCCCTAAATTTTTTATAGCCAAATGTAGGCGTTCACCAATACCTGTAATAATATATCACATATAACAATTTGGGGGTATAAGTGTTTCGTTTTACAATAATCTTTAAGCATCCGCAAATTGGTCGTACATGAGGACAACAGTCCTCTTTTTACTTCCATGAATAACAGGAGTCACGTAGTTTACAAAGTTACCGCGACGTGAAACAACCGTTTGTATTGCGGCCGCCGCGTACTACACAGGGAGAGAGACTGCAGACGCCGTGTATAACACACAGAGGGAGACCGCAGACAAGGTGCCACCGGTCAGCACATAGAATGTAGATGCTTTAGCACTAATTACCGGACGAAGCATGGCGGCAAGGTGGAAATAGGATACCATCTAGAGATAGCAGGATGCTGTGTAAAAGGGATAATTGGAACGGGTGAAACGACAAGCTGTGATGTGGGGCGGCAATATTGAGGTGTATTATTACACTGATGACGTGCATTAGACCATCTTGGCACATAATAAGCTACCGTGGTGTCTACATAAGGAATAGGGCAGACCCGTGTTGGGCGGGCTGTAGGAATCCGCCCATTTGGAAGAAAAACCAGACAGAGCAGCAAGTGCTGGGCAGCGTGGGTCTGAAATAAGGTGGGAGAATCCCATATGAGAAAAGAAGATCAAGCAAAGTAATAAGGATATATTACATGTGTTACATTATGGCCCTATACTAATGGAGACACCATCCAATTATATTCTCTGTAGATTGATGTGGAATAAAGAACCTATCCCTGACTGCACAAAGGAAGAGTGAATAAGGAGGGGTCTTCCCTTAATATAACACCAGAACTTGAAAAATCCACACACTGAAGAAGTCAGACTGACAGTGTGAGACTTGGTTATTCCTGCGCTGAGTAAGTGACAGATAATTAAATCAAAAATACAATCGCAATGGTTTTCCGTCTTTTGATGGTTACCATCACTGTTGCAATCAAAAAATTCTGCGATCAATTGTAATGACATTAGGTCACTGAGAATTTTTTGAATCTCTTGTCTTGTAACAAATAGATTTGAGGTCAATTATCCTCAAGAATTTGATTGAAGATGTGCTGAAACCGAAAAAAAATCACATCATTCATCTCCTTTGCCCATTGGACAGGAGGCGAGTTAGATGGAGCTCAACTTTTGAGAATACCGTCCACCAAATTAATGTTACCAAATAACTTGAATGGGGGTGACGGGAACACAGAATACTGACAGAGCCTTTTTATGTATTTTATTGTCTATAGATGGTGTGGCTCAAGCCCATATATGTCCGAGAAAATTGGTTGTTTGTCCTGAAGAAGGTTGCCATACTAAGATAGCACTATTGATGCTGCTCGTAGAGAGCAACTGAACCGCGTGTCGATGTGAGAATCTGTGGGAACAGCATAACACAGACTTTTTGTTACCCCAAATTGATGGGGAGTTCTCTTTACTAATTGTGTATGTTCATAGATGTAACAGACATATGACTGTTTGTTTATGTATAGACCATTTTCTGTTAAAACAATCAAGATAGGGTGTCAAAGAGAGTATGAATGTGAATGAATGAAAATGAATGGGCCACAATGTTTTATCGAAATTGTGTTTAATATTTGTTTTAAATTGTTTTTTTGAATAAAATGAAACAAAACCAAGTTGATACAAAAAAAACTTTTCCCGTATTCTGTCATCCTCTTTGTCTACTAGTCCAATCTCTTCTTGTCTCTAGTAGCAGCAAGCCAGGCTGGATCAGGATGCTTCCCTTGGGTTTTGGGGATTTTCTTTTAATTTGAGGCCTTGCTGAAAATGGGGTCAGCATTGCATAGGCCTTGGCTTTGCAATGAAAATCTGAAATCGGGATCCAACAGGATGAAGAAATCGTGAACCGGACGCCACGCAGGAATTCGTGAAGAAAGTCAGGAATCGGTGTGTTCCCTGTGTGCTGTCAGGGGCCCTTATTTATCATGCCAGATGACATCACTAAAGGATCTGGCAGGGGTAGCCTTACTACTCCTGCCTCTAATAACAGGATTGGGCAAGGTAGAAGTCTCCTCCTAGCTCTTCGCTGATTGGATCACAGCAAAAGGATGTCATGTTTATGGGGTGATTTTTATAATGTCTAGAAACCTCCCCTAGCTATTGGAACCAAAGTCTAATTTTGCCACAAACACATATTCATGCAGTTGCAACCTCTGAGAAAATCAGATACACAGATTACATATTTTGTGTGTTATATTTCAATCCAAACCCCAAGTCTGTGGAACCTGGTTCTGCCTTTCTGACACATTTTGGTAATTCTAAACATGAAGGATTTGGCTTGAAAATCCTCAATTGTGTACACCTGTGCACATTTACCCCAGGGATGCATGTACAAAATGTTATGTTTACAACATCAATACTTTCCCCGTAATCTGTCATTTTTTATAACTTCTGTTCCTTATGTAGTAATGACTTCTACCAAGTTTACAAAGTAAGAGCATAAAATTAGATTTAGAACTACAAACTTTTCATATTTTTCCTAATTCTTTTTGCAAAGTTAAACGTCTTTAAAGTTCAGTTACAAAATAGCCTTTAAAACCAAAAGGAAGTCCAGTGTCACTTGATCCGTGTTTTTTTTTTCTCCCCCTCCCCCCCCAACTGCTGTCAATTGTCACTTCCTTTGAACTAGGATGAAGGGCCCCTCTCTTGATTGAAGGTTTTATTGCCCCTCGCACCTGACAGGTGAGAGTCTCAGCCTGCTATTGTCCCAGCCTGGAGCAAAGACACATCTCCAGCAAATACACACTTTATGCAGCTATAGTTCTTTTCTTGAGTACTGGAGTTGTTTTGCAGCATGGATATATTTAGACGGGCATCTATTTAAGTCTTTCTCTGAACAGCCGATTTAGATACTTTTGCAAAGAAAATAGACCCGTTTCCTGTGTGAAATGAAAACAAAGCCCCTGGTTGATTTTTCATAGATACTTTTGACAGGAACTGTCATCCAAATGAGGCCCGGTTCCTCTGAGACACAATGGATGATCCTGGGCATTGCATGGCCTTTTTAATCACAGTGGTTCATAAGGACTGGATGAGTTTAGCGCCAAGCAGCACTTTTAAAGGTTGAAAAAGGTGTAATTTAAAGAGGCATTTTGGGTTTTCAGCAAAGTAATGCTGCCTCTTTCACTTCACTCCATGTTAAATGTTGCAGAGCACATTGGCACATTCCTGCAGTGAGTACTCTGTTCCACCCCCACCTGAAATGTGTGTGGCAGGGTGGTGCAGCCATTTTCTGGTTGTTGCAAAAACGCAGTTTAGAGATCCGGGCGCGCACAGGAGTCAGCACGGCCATTTTGCTGTTTTTTGCACCAAGGCAGCAAAGTGATTTAGTAAAGCACAGCTGAGTGGGTTAATTTATCCCACAGCTCCCTCCATGACCACCAGTTCGGTTTCAGGGCAGCCAGAGGCACGGAAACTGCTCTCCTGCACACCCACAAAGACCTACTCTCTAACTTGGACTCACACTCCTTCTGTTCTGATCCTCCTTGATCTTTCTTCTGCCTTTGACACATCCAACCACTCCATCCTCATAAACAGTCTCCATGATACCCTTGGCATCACGGAGAGGGCACTCCTTCCTTTCAAACAGACCTTCCCAAGTGCAATTGGGTCCTTTTCTCTTGTCTTCCACACTCTCTACCTGCAGCATCCCTCAGGGCTTTATTGTATCGCCATGGCTCTTCAACATCTACCTGGCCTCTCTGCCCAACCTGATGATCTCCTGCTCCCCTCATTTCCTTTGTTATGGAGACGACACGCAGCTCTCTTTCAAGCTGCCATCTTATACCTCCTCCCTTATACCTGGCTGCCTGACTGCTATCCAGGTATGGTGTTCTACCAATGATCTCTGCCTTAATGCCAGCAAGACAGAGCTCCTTCTCATTGGGACGCCTGCTCCTAGTTTCCCCTCCCACTCTCTGGCCTGACTCCTTGGGTTTCCTCCTCTCACCCACCTGTGAGGCAAAAAACCTTGGGATCATCTTTGATGCCTCTCTGTTTCTCTCCACACATCACAGACCTTGCTAAGAAGTCCAACTTTCAGCTCCACCTTCTTAACAGCATTCTACCTTTCCTCACCTTCCCCTCAGAAGCTCAACATCTCCAGAGCCCTGGTTACAGCCTCTTCCTCAATCTGCCTCTTTCCTCCCTTTGCCCCCTTCAACTAATCCAGAATAGGACTTCAAGATTTATCCTTGACTTCAAGCCCAGGGACCGCATCTCTCCTTCCCTAAAATCTATCCACTGGCTGCCGGTGACCGCAAGGATATAATTCAAGACCATTTGCATCATCCACAAGGCCGCCTGGGGACTGGGACCTCTCTACATCCAGCTTTCCCTCCCTAAATACCTCCCGGCCAGAGTCCTTCGATCCTCTGGTTCCAACTCTCTGCAGGTCAAACGTTTCTCCAAGCAGAGAGTGGGAGGTAGATCCCTTTCCTTGGCTGGCTCCTTCCTTTGGAACTGCCTCCCTCCTCCCTCAGGCTTGAGTTGGATCTTCTTAAGTTCGGGAAACCTCTGAAGACTTTCCTTTTCTCCTCTTCCTTCTCTCGCCCCCTCCCGTGCTAACTCTCCCTCTGCGGCTGGGGCCTGGTCCCTTTGGAGTGATACACGGGCCAGTCCAACCTTTAACAGTCCCCTCAGCATCCTTTGCCAGCACTTGCCGCTGGGCTCCCTTTCCCGGACTAGCCCAACTGGTCCTCCCTGTCCACTGCACTCATCTTCCCTTTCCCCCTTTTCCCCTGGCACTTGCCACTTTGGCCCTCCCAGCACTTCCCCACCCCCCTTCCCAGGGGGGACCCCACTCATGCACTTCTTCCCCCCCTCCTTGCACTTACCACCTTGTCTAGCACTTGCACGGTAGGATTGTCACAAGCCCAATATTTTGTTCTACTTTCGTGATTCCCATGTCCCCTGTAACGCCCACCCCCTTCTTGTCTTGTGGCACCTGGAAACACGTGTGTACAGGCACCATACAAATGTCCAATAAACAAACAAAATATACATCGCCAACCACCTGAGATCAAAAATAGAAACAATCTAGCAGACCATCAACACAACCTGGGCTAACACAACCACAACCACCGTACCACAGACAAGGGGCGAAACACAAACTACAGCAATACTCACCTGCCTAGAACCAATCACAGATGAAACCTTCGCCACACTGATTAAGGACACCAACCTTGCAGGATCCCAAGGGACCCCCTGCCCCTCTGACATCTTCAAAGAAATTCTCAACCACAGATCCCCAGCGACACGCTTGCAGAACCTAATGAACCTATCACTCAAAAAAGGAATCGTACCAGCCGCCTTCAAAACGGCTTAATTGTTATCATTATAATTGTTTTTTTTTATAACATGCTTAATACTGAAGATGTTTCTGAGCGCGGACCCGGGATCCGAACCTGTGCTGCTCTGCATTATCTTGCTTCCAAGATTAGCGCGTTGCCACTGAGCTACACTACCTGTGCATACATCAAACCACTGATAAAAAAGGGAACCGAAAACACAGAAGACGCATGCAGCTACAGACCGATATCTAACCTGTACCATGTATACAAGATCCTACTTATATACATCGAAACAAATGGAATACTTGACCGGTCACAAGTTGGCTTCAGACCAATCGGAGAAACGGAATCACCGCTCATCTCGATATTGGACGACATGAAAATAAACACAGATGACTATGCCCAGTCGGCCCTCGTACTATTGGACATAACAGTGGCTTTCGACGCAATCCGCCATACAACACTAATAAAAAGATTGATGGAATGTGGCATACAGGAATCCACACTAAAGTGGCTTATCATTCCTCACAAACCGAAAGAACCTACCTACCACCGTTCATCTCAAACACAAAAATATCTTGTGTAGAGTTCCACAGGGATCCAGCCTCTCTCCCCTGCTTTTCAACATCTACATGTGCCCACTGATGAAAATCATTCCAACCCACGGACTAACCGCCTACAACTACGTAGACGAAACCAGCCCAGGAACAAAACTGCCTCAAGAACTGCTTCACAGACATCTACAATTGGATGACAACAAACAACCTCACACTGAACCTGGAAAAAATTGAAATAATGCTCTCACCCACAGAAATTACCGCAGGCATGTAAAATTCACACTCCATGCATCTCACATCGACACGGAGGGCAGATATGTGATACTTCACTGCACCCTGGCTAACGAGGAATGTCTATTCGTGAATTCATATGGCCCAAACACCGACTCCCCCGAATTTATAGATGTTGTGACCGCCATCATCATGAGATATGTGGAAGTTCCCATTATATGGGGTGGAGATATGAATCTGATACTTGACAATGACCTGGACAGGACAACCTCGACCCGTAGGGTCATGTCCCGAGCCGCCAGATGGCTCCTTACACATATGAACTCTCTGAATCTACACGATGTGTGGAGAACGCTCCATCCCCAAGACAGAGATTACACCTTTTACTCCACAGTGCATGAGAGCTCCTTGCGAATAGACATGTTCTTACTGTCGGGGTGCCTAGTGGGTAGGGCTTCAGACGTAAAGATACTCGCACGCACACTCTCTGACCACTCCCCCATGCTGCTACAGATCCAACTGGGTAACACTCTTGCCGCCCAGCCCGCTTGGCTCTTTAAGTCGGAGGCGCTATCTGACATTGTCTTCAAAGCCGAGATACTATCGGACATAAACACTTTTTTCGACAACACACAAGACACACCCGAAGGGACCCGCTGGGAGGCATTTAAAGTTTCATCAGAGGGATGTGCATCTCGAGGGAGGCTGGGGTTCTTAAAGCCATAAGGAAGGCCCTACACTGCTCCGAGACGAAGCTTAAAACTCTAGAACAACAACATGCTTCTGCCCCATCTCCGGCTACCCTGGCGAAAATCAGAACAGAACTAGAAATGTTTGAATCCCACGCCCTGAGTGAGATGCTTTACTTTGCTCGCCCCGTGGCCGCCAGACGGTACAGCGAGGGTGACAGACCCGGTAGAACCCTAGCCAAACTAGTACGTGCGGAGGGAGGCAGGTCCCGGATAGACCGTATCCTAGATGAGCAGGGTCAGCGACATTGGTCCGACCAGGCCATAATTGACACTTTCGCAGGCTTCTACGCCAGACTCTATGGCCCCCAGCCTGAGCACAACGCTCACGATCTAGATGACATACTAGAATCCATCCCTATGACCCTCATCTCCCAGAGCACCAAGGAACAACTTGATACTCCGTTCACTCTTGAGGAGATAGTCCAGGTGATTTCCGACCTTCCGAAAAACGAGGCTCTGGGCCCCGATGGGCTCACGTCTGAGTTCTACTGTAAGAACGTTGCCATCCTAGCTCCCATATTGCATGGGGTCTGGACCGAAGCCCTTCGATTAGCCTCCCTTCCCCCCCTCTCTGAGAGAATCCCTAATCACCGTTCTCCCCAAACCAGGGATGCCCCCAGATGAATGTGGTTCTTATAGGCCCCTATCGCTCATTAACACGGACATGAAAATCTTTGCCAAAATAATTGCGAATAGATTCCTCCCATTTATGCCCCATCTGGTTCATGCTGACCAAAGTGGATTTGTTCCAGGCCGCTCTACTGCACTTAATATCCGCCGATTATTCAATGTAATGTCCAGAATCGACCTGAAGGCGGATGCAGTGGCGGTTACATTAGACGCCCAGAAGGTGTTTGACATGGTCTTCTGGAATTACTTATGGGCCGTGCTGGGAAAAATGGAAATGGGTCCGAACATGATTTCCTACATAAAATTGCTATACGCTGATCCAAGGGTCAGGGTGCTTGTCAATTCCATCGTCTCCTCCCCTTTTGCGCTACACAGGGGCACCTGTCAGGGATGCCCGTTCTCCCCCATCCTCTTTGCGCTCGCCATCTAGCCCATGGCAGATCACATTAGAGACCGACATACCTGCAAAGGTATTCGCCTACAGGACACGCCGGAAATTCTCATTATACGCTGATGACGTACTCCTATGTCAGGGACCCTTCCACACATCTTGACCCGATCATTCGAGACATAACCAAAATAGGAACGTTCTCTGGCTTTACCATTAACTACTCTAAATCCGAGATATTCCGTCTCACTGCGGCAACCCAACAACCTACGTGTGAATTTCCCCTGCGTTGGTCCCCAGGAGGTATCAAGTACTTACGGGTACAAGTTTCACTAACCAAAACCTCCTTACTGGCGAATAATTACGATACAACGGCACAGCATATTGAATCCAAGATGCTCAAATGGCACAACCTCCCTCTGTCCATGGCAGGCAGGCTGTCACTAGTCAAAATGTTTGCAGTCCATAAGCTCCTATAGATCTTTGCTAATGTTCCAGTGTGGCCCGGGAAGCAATATTTTAGGAGAATCCACGCGATGTTCGCCCAATTCCTCTGGCATTCCGGGGCAGTCTGCAATAAGTGGCTACATATGACTCCTCCCTATAAGAAAGGGGGTTTCTCAGCCCCTGATCTAACCCTGTACTGGGTTGCGGCACAGGCCCAATGCGCCACACACTGGTATGTACACCTAAACCCACCTCCACACGTCAAATTGGAGAGACTGGCGGGGGACGGGACTAACATTATGACTCTGCTACTACATCATACGTTCCAAACAGACGCCCCTGAAGACCCTGTGGCCACCACAATCAGAGCATGGAATATGATCTTGAATCCGACACGAGGCCATCGCCCATACTATAAATGGCTACCCTTACGACAGTTCCCAGGACTCTCCCCCACACAGGATCATCAGTTTATCCAATGCTGGGAGACCTTGGGATATCGTGCACTGACGGACCTATTCCCAGATGGTAAATTCATCACCCCCCAAACATGGCGGCCTGAGCATTCCAACTCTGCGCTTGAGCTACTGCAATACTTTAGGCTTAAAGCGGCGGTTCACACAATATGGCCGTCCTACCCAAACGAGCCCCCAGACTCGCCCGAACTCCAATACATAGCAAACTCCACTGGCTGCAGGGGCATAGTGTCCTCCTTGTATAAAATGCAACTAACAAAACGAGAGAGCACGTCCCTCAAACCACGGGAAGCTTGGGCCAGAGAGCTGGAGATCGAAATCACTGATAGCATGTGGGGCAAAATGTGTGGACATACGCGTAAAGTTTTCCTAAGCGCTAGATTCTGCTGTATACAATATAAATTACTCAACAGACTTTATTACACACCGTAAAGGGTAGCGAATTTCACACGCTCCACTACCCACAAGTGCCCTAAATGCAACTCTGAAGAGGCTGATCATATACACATGTTTTGGTCCTGCTCTGAGCTGGGGGAGTTCTGGCTGGAGGGGGCGAGAGCGCTCACAGAGATAGTGGGGTCCCCAATAGACCTCGACCCGCTGGCCCTATTGTTTGGAATTTGGTCCGGAGATAATGCGAAAAGAAAGTCTAAATTTCTGAATGTATGTGCTATTGTTGCTAAAAGATGTATTTTGCAAAGATGGAAACGTCGCTCTCCCCCCACCTTTGATATGTGGTTGAAGGCCATCACCTGGGTGCAAAACTGTGAGGAGTACATCGGATCCCTGCCCACGCCATCACGTCCAAAGAATGTATGGACGGAATTCTCCACCTATCTGAACAATAGAGATGTGGTGGAGTGGAGCCCCACACCCCGTCGGGTCCGCCCGACGCATCGCCATAAACACTGGACACCTTGCCTACCCTGGTGTTGTCAATGTCCGCCCCCCATTCGGGACCTATCTTAAAATGTATGTTATAATGCCCAACTGTGCTATGGTGATTTCTGTTTTATCTCTGTAAAAAAACTGTGCTATACCTGTCTTAACTTTCTGCCAATAAACAAAAGTTTAAAAAAAAAGAAAAAAAAAAGAAATGACCGCATGCAACCCACAACTGGACTAGTCTTCTGGCACGGGAACACAACCAGAGACTTCCAACTTAGTAAATAACTAAGGAATACCTATGGACAATGGACTGTCCCTGGAACTGCAAGTCATCGCAATCAGCAAAAAATGCTTCTTCCTCATAAGACTACTCAGAGGACTACTCCCATACATCTCCTTCCGGCACAGAATTCCCCCAATCATATCTCTGATACTTAAAAGAATCGACTACGCAAACCGCCTCTACCCATGAATGGCGTAAAGACTTGCCAAGAAACTCCAAAGGGTGCAAAACACAGCAGCCAGGATTCAATTAAGATTAAACGGGAGAGAACACATCACTCCAGCTCTGAAAATCCTACACTGGTTACCAGTAAAAACGCATTAAATTCAAAGCACTCTTCAATGCCCACAAAGCATTGCACAGACAAGGAGTCAACTTCCTACAAGACAAGATCAGCCGCTACCTCCCAAGAAGGGTCCTAAAATCAAGCGACGACCTACAAATGGAGATGAAACCATTCAAAAAAGGAAATTCGAGGAACAGCGTTCTCACATCAAATTTGCAAACATCTGCAACACCATGGCCAAAGAAATTCGAACCATAGAAGACCACATCACCATCAGGAAATGACTCAAAACCTGGTTATTCAACAGGCAATGACAACTGCAAAGGAACATTGGTAGCAATGACATCTGCGAGAGACCTAAGGGTATTCTCACTTCTACTCCTCCTGGATCCTCTTCTCAGGTGACCAGGGAAAGGCCATCGCTTTTGAATCCTGACCCTGGGGGTGGAGAAGCGAGGGAGGATTACCTGGGGCAACAGTCCTGGTCGATTGGGAATGAAATGTCCTCAGGCGATACACAGTATTCTGCATTTCCCTTTCCGGAGGAACCCTCTATCCAGAGGCATTTATGGGGCATTGTTACCACTGTCCCACTGACCAAGGAAATGGTAGGAAACACTACCAATCTCGAAACACCAGGAAGAGGCCGAAGAAGAGAAGGTTAAAGGGCGAGATATGGTATTCCCCCTTTTCCCTCTGAAAGCCAACCTAATTATACCTCTGACAGTACTGAACAATAAAACCTCATTTACCACTGTAGTACTGGGACGAGGAAGATGTATGCAGAGTGCTTTAAAGGTCAGTCATGTCCCTTTTAACTATAGTCAGACAAGCCCAATTGAGAGTCCACACCTGCAACCTGTCAAGTGGTTGCAGGTGTATGAAGGGAAACCAAAAAAGCAGCAAAGGGAGCAGAAGCCATGGTGGGACCTGAAGAGGAGTCAGGATGCTGGCGGGTGTCCCAGAGATCCTGTGGAGCCCAGAGCGAGTCGGGCTGTAAGGTGTGGAAGCCTCAGTGGATGCAGGAAAGCAGCTTTAGCTGCCAGCAAGAGAGGAGGAGAGGACGCTGTCTGCATCCATGTAGCAGAAGCAGAGCCACCGGTGTGTCACGAAGCACCTGGAGAGCGAGCAGGGCTTGCAAAGACTGGCCCGCCAGCCCGTGAAGCTGACGGGAAGCAGAGGAGCCGAACGCTGAGTACCTGTGAGTGCAAGGGAAGAGCACTCAGAGACAGCAACTCCTAGGGGGCTACGCACAAGCAACAAACAGCAGTAGGCATTATATTGAATCCCCAATTGAATGTAACCTTAAAACAAAGTTAACAATACG
This sequence comes from Ambystoma mexicanum, assembly GCF_040938575.1. NCBI lineage: Eukaryota > Metazoa > Chordata > Amphibia > Caudata > Ambystomatidae > Ambystoma > Ambystoma mexicanum. The sequence continues at coordinate 785,660,482 of NC_090930.1, forward strand.
CATATTGAATCCCAAGCTGAATAAAAACTTGAAGTAAAGCTAGATCGCGCACATTAAATGCCAAACTGAATGAAAACCCGAAAAAAATAAAAATTAAGCATATTGCATATAGAACTATATAACTGAATGAAACTCTATGGGCAAAAGCAAATAGGCGATAAAAGTCAAAAAGGTGGAGTGCTCATTTGAAAACGACCTATGAAAAAGAGCGCAACTGTGAAAGAGTGCGACAGAAAGGTGAGGAATACATAAGACCACCTCAAAGTGAACTTTATGAATGGATACTGTGTGGCAAGGCCAAAGACTGGCATAAGATGTGTGACGCATAACGGCAAAGCCAAGAAGCTAACCAGGAGAAGCCAGAAGAGTGTGACATTGCACATAAAGCCAAGAGGCCAACAAAGAGAAGTGGATGTGAATCTGTACACGGGGGCAAATGCAGTAGAACCTGTGTGGGCTGAAGAGCCTGGGGTTACTGGTTGCGTGACCTGTGATGGATGAGCCACGTGATCTGACAACTGCGCCTAGACCGGGAGTCCTGAATTGTGAAAGCCAACGACATTGTGAAATAAACCAAGAAGGAGCTCTGCGAGTGAACTGGCAATCCAGAAGGAGGGTCAAGCTGACCTAGATTTTAGTTGAATTTTGAAAGACTGAAACCAATATAAGTTGCTACGTTGATGTCTTGGGGAAGGGAACCGTGAGACTTGATAAACTGCAACTACTGTCTTGAGGACGGAGCCTCGGGACCCCTTTGCTTTTGAACTGCGTAACTATATTACCTTTAACTTGGGAAAGCAAATCCTGAGACTTTTGTGGAACTTTCTTGAAATTGGAGAAGGGGAGCTGAAGAAGAAGCCAAGAGGTGGAAGAAGCTCCGAACTTTGTGTTGATCACCATTTTCTTTTTATTATTGACATCCCTACACATTGTTTACCTTTTAGTTGTGAGGGCAAGGATAGGTTTTGAACACAGACAGACTTCGAAGTTGAACTCTTTGACTCAGACTTTCCTTATTTGCGTTTAGGTAGTGAAATCTCAACTTGGCATAGGGCAAATTAGGCCTTCTACCGTCCTGACATTTCATTTAATAAACCATTTTGTTTTGAACTTTGAGATCTGTTGACTGTGTCTTGCTTCATGATTCCTTCACACATCAGACCAAAAAGAAATACACTAAGGGACGCAGTCACAGATAACAGCAGTAATAGCTTAGAGGACCAGACTACTGCACCTACCCCACCTCCTGCCCGCACCCCAACCACCCCCAACTACTAGAATGAGCTACGAAAGAATGCCGCCCAACCAACTGACAGATTTTAGGGACAGCAGCACGCCCAATTATACTCCAAGGAAAACAAGACAGGTAAACCACTTAACATTAACCCACAACCAGCCCACCCACAACTAGGGCCACTGTAACCTGCCCACCCATCCGGGGCCGCCTGACACAGCATCCTCCCCACTACATTTAGAACCCTGCTCCGCACCTTTTCATGAACTGACCAGACGTCAGGTCTGCACCCAACGGCCACAACCGAGTCAATCTACAAGGAACACACCAGGCACAATCGCCCACCTGCAACCATAACTGCAAGGGGAGTCAGCTCAGTACTAGAGGGGAGGCGAGATGATTTGGCAAACCGCAGCCAAGAACGTTGGGAGATACCACTAAGCAGCAATCCAAAGAGTCACAACGGAGGCCCTGCCAAACTGACCAACTTACTAACCCTGCTCCCCTTCCTGCTCCTCCAACATAACCAATCTCCTACACTAGACTATAGTCTACCCACACTCAGAGGCGTAGCTGGGGAGGGGGTGAGGTGGCTATAGCCTTGGGTCTTTTGGTTGTAGTCCCAGATAGCTCAGGATCTACAACCACAATGCACATAAACACACCAAGAATCAACTTAATGTTCACATACTACCATCTCCATGAGATTCTGGAAACACACCTAGAGGGAACCCCCGACACATAATCCTTAAAACTGTTCAATTGCACATTTACACACCAACACAATAGTCGCACACCAACAGCCACCAGCGACTCTGAACCATTATGGATACAACTAACCGGGGAGCACAACCACAATCCACCCAACATCACACACCAACACAAACACTAACACACACACACGCACACATCCGAGGCACTAAGTCTTACCCATACAAACTAACTCCCACATGCAAAATAGCACTCACAGATGCCAGTTCCTTCTGTTCTGGACATATCCGTTCATCCTATACACACAAACCCCCCTAGACACCCTTTCTTGCAGAGCCATGTGAGCGCCTGGAGACTACCTGTGTGTGGTAGCGGTGCACGTTATAAATCAGCATAACAGAACTTCTACATTTTGTCTGGAGTTTAAGCATTAATCCTTTGATTCATCATTTTGCTTGTTCATTCTTGGTCAGCTCAGCACCTTTGGCTGGATCATTAACCCCTTTAACCCTGGCAAAACCACCTATGAGTGTCAGACGACATCAAGGGACTTTTTATGGTGACAATTTCCTGAATCTGGAGTCTGCTGGAAGAGTACTCATTCTGCATTAATCTGGTTTCTTTCTCACTTCTAGCCCTTACCCCTCCCCCCACCCCCCCTTGCTTCTTTACACAATCAGTTCTTATTCGTTGTGGTTTTTGTACAGAAGAAAAGGATTGTTCTTGCATAAAGACGTATGATTGTTTCCCAATCTGTAAATCTAAAAACCTCCTTTGGTTTTATGTCAAACGTTTTTCAAACTAATGTATGATGCCTTCAAGATGGTAATTGTTTGAAATGTAGTGTGTATGTTTTATTCCTTTTCAAGAAGTTTGTTTTAATTATTTTGTAGGCACTTGCCAGCATAAGTCATGTGGCACATGTAACGATTACAACTAAAACTGCAGATGCAAAGTGTGCATACCGGTATGTTTTAATTTTAATGTCATGATGCAGTATTTCTATGTTTGTTGTCTGACATTTTAATTCATATTGTTCCTAAATATTCAAGAAAAAGGCTTAAGCCCATCATGGCCCGTCAATGTCAAACAATCCACACCTTTTTAAAGTGTGGATTTGCAGTTAATGTTAATTTTCTTTATTTTAAATTGTAGTAAAAGTATTTTACAGAGCACAAAGATTCCTAACAGAGCACTGCATCTCTTTGGCTTCTACCAACTATTCACCAATGATGCTGCAGTCTTTTTCTTCTTCTCTTTCTCCTGAAACTATCAACTTGCATCTCCATCTTTCTCACTGCCCTCTGTCACTGTATCATACTCTGCACCCTGATGCTCAACACTTCCAAAATAATATTGCACCAATTCAACATTTTTGCCTCCTTTTTTCCCTCCCCCAGTTTATTTCCACATGACTTTAAATCATCCCTGAAGGCTTGCAACCTGGAGGTTGCCTTGGGTAGCAACCAGAAACTAAACATCGGCGAAATCTGCCCCTTACTCAGTATTTACATTTCTAAAGCCCAGACCTCTACTCTGGTCCTTAGCAGGCGGGCGTCTGCTCAAGTATCCTGATGAGACATCACCTTCCCACCTCTAATAATTTACCAGTGCTCTAACTGTCCTTGCACCATATTTGACCCTGCTTATCACCTCACATAGATATCAGTGCAACACTGGCCCCTGTACAAGTTCCCTTTTTTTTTTAGACTATTAATCTATCCAGCGTACCAACCAAACTGTATATTTCACTACTCCCCGGTTCTGACCTTGCGATCTCGCGCACCCCTGGTCCCTGCTGACCGTGACCTGTATCCTGCTCCTTCCTCCTCTTGGCTCTCTGCCATTACTAAGAACCTCCCCGCCCCCTTAGCCCCCAGAAAGGTAAAATATAACTGTGCATGATTTTAATAGCACCTTCAAAAACCTCCTGAGGAAGATCATAAAACCTACACTGGTATCACCCTGCCCATCCTAACCCCACCTTCCCTTTCATTTTATCCCCTATTCCTTATTACATTACACGGCCATACTGTTGTAAAGTACATATAAGTGGGATTGTTCTGCCTTCTGTGATTTTCATTGTAAAGTGTTTTCATTCCAAGCACTGCTTACCTCCAAAATAACTTTGGAAATAAGTGGCAACTGCCTTAAAAACTAATCAAAAGGAGGACCACTAGGGGGCACAGAGCATGATAGACACATGAGCGCGGAGTTCCATTTCCAGGCGGCAACAGAATGAGATATTGTCCCTCCAACAGGCTTGTTTGGGCCCTCTGACAACCCCACTGAGTGGCGGAAAGTGGGTTGGGCTGTGTTGTGGAACTTGGCGGTGTCCCACTCTTCTGTACCAAATCCATTTGGGTGTTGTATGATGTTCTGCATCCCCATGGCAGACTGATGGAGCTGGTGTTCGGCAGTCTTCGGGGCCATGTCTACATAGTCGCCCCGCCCCCTGTGGCCCAAAGGCGACCAGGTAGGGGAGGTCCAGCCATGGGGAGGCAGAATATCATACAACACCAGCACTGGGAGCCTGCAGCAGTGGGCCGTACTCCTGGACGCCTTCCAATGTGCGATAGAAGTCAATATTTACTCCCACGCACCCTCTAGCCGTGTGCATGGACTGTACAGAGCTGCATTGGGAAATAGGGAGAAGACAACACTATTCGGTGCTCCTTCCTCAGGCCACAGGCTCTTACTTAATTGTCACTTCTTAAATGTCATAAGTGCTGCTGATAGGCTTTGAATGTAAGTGTCCCCAAAAACACACCCCCTTAGTGAGAGGCAATAACAGACACACCCCAGGAGGGAATGAGACCAAGACCAAGTGCGGGTGAGATCATAAGGGTTTTTATCTAAACCAATATAGGGCATGCAAAGGACTCTGCAAACTCCAAGTGCGCTCTGTCTGACAATAGCAAAGACAGTCCTACTTATTACAAAACTATGTCGCGCATGACACAAGCTATGGGGGGCACATAGTCTTAGAGATTGGGAGGTGATAGCTAGGTGGTATACATTGTATACAGTTGCGGTTCCGGGATTGGTGGATGTCCGTGCGGTGCCACGCGGTGTGGATGGGTCAGCTGGGCTCATCGGGGTGGAGTGCTGGGCCGGACATGACTTGTAGTGATAAGTGGCGACTCTGATACTTTGCCCTTGTGGCCAAACATTCACATTCATTCATCATGCTATACAGTTTCGGTTGTCTTGTAACTCTTGTAATACGTTGACCTCAGATCGAGAATGAGACAGGGACATTGATATATAATAGGAAGTACCCCAATACATCTGTTGTAAGAACACCTTAGTTTCAAACACGTTAATCCCATGGGTCCATGTGTGGGTTCAGGGGCACAGGAGGGGTTACTTGATCGCCCTGTCGGTGAGGGATGATATTACGATCTGTTGGCACAGGGGTGGGTGCCCCCCTTTGAGGGCCATTAACTTGGGGTGAACGGGGATACCAATGGGCCGTGGGTGGCATGTAACCGGTGCCCGGGAGATGGTGGGATTTAGGACCAGGTAGCTCGTAATTCATAGTCAGGCTGTGGCGGCCTCTGACATGGGGGAGGTGGATGCTTGAAGCGGATCCAGCATGATTGGGAGGGAGGCGAAGCTGTGCGTTCGAACACCAGCTATCCCCGGCGAGCCTGGAAGGGAGGAGCGGGGAGGCGACCTTGCAGCTCTGAGCCTGTCTCCCTGCACAGGGCAGCGAATCGTACCATTGGCAAGGGGCGGGTGACAACACTTGGGGACTTCTGGGATGTGCACATATATTTACATTAGTAAGAATATAAGCTGGGTGACTTTGTCATTTAGCACAATATTTCATAACAGCAGTTGACATACGAACATGAGGTAGTGTTAGATTGGTTGTTGTGCAACAGAGGGCAATACATGTTATACCATGATACAGTCTGACTCCAGTCCCTTGATGGGCCTATGTGCATTTCGGCGATTCATTATTACATTATGTACAGGGGCTGTCAAAAAGCTATCACATATCATATGGCCACTCTTCTACACAATAGCAGCAAACATTAGTCAATGCGGCAAATATCACAAAAATGGTTGCCATACAATACAAGGTTCCTCGGGGGTGGGCGGGGTTAAGGGGCGCCACTCAGTCCAACTTTGGGGGCTTGGTACAGGGTCAGGGAATGCAGGATTGGGTTGCTTCCTAATGAGCTTGGTCACGACTGGGGCGATGATTTACTGCGGAAGGTTAAACGATACAGTGTTTATTTTGTTGTTTGTTCGTGTCTGGTTGCTCGTGAGAACGAGCTCTCAGCGGATCTACCATGAGGTGGAGGCCAGGGGAAGTGCAGGCCTCTGTGAACGCGGTCAAGCAAGGGTCAGGCTGTAGCTTTCTATGTGCGCAAGTTTTTCTGCCTGTGTTAGGTTTTAGCGCCTTTGACAAAATTGAGTTGTCTAGTACAAAATGGTGTCTGTGTTGTGCCATATATGTGGTCGTGCAGTCTCGCGTGTCGATCCGCAGCCACCTCGCCTCCCTGGCCCTGGAGCGTGGGGGCTGCCGATGAGTCATGAGTCATCACATGAGTAGGAGATGTAGGCTAGAGGGGGGGTCCTATTGACCTGCCCTCCCCTACAGCTTCAAACAAATGTTTCTTCATTTTCAGGGCCTATCATTGCAAACAGAAATCAACAGCAAAAAAAAATGGCTTCCTACTAAATACAAATACCATTGCATAGCCTGTTGGCGGACTCGGAAACCTCTAATTAAGTTGCTATTGATCCTCACCCAAATCCAGTTTTGTCAGGGCTGATGCATTAGATGGACACTCTAAAGTTCCAGGGAACATCTCTCTTTCTTGGGGGATAATCCACCTGCGAATTAACTTCATTCCACACTCCCTGATCCTCACCATGGATGCAGAGAGATAACAACTCATGCCAGTGACTTTCTAAGGCAAATCAATCGTCTTCTAACTCTGGTGCTGGCCTGCTAGGTACCCCATAGGATGTCTAGTTGGGGCCCGAAGCGCTACAGAAAAGGAGCACAGTGACTCCTTTTAATAGGAAACATAAGCATTAGTAGCATGTGGGAGGATCTGCAGCAATAAGTTTACCCAGGGGGGCTCAGAATAAAACATTCTGAAGGCCACAGTTCTGAGGCCCCGAAAAGTAGAGCTCTGTGGCAAAAATTCCCTCTAATGATGGCCGCAGTGTGAGGACATTGGTTTGCACGTAGGTTGTTTTAGCTCGCTCTTGCTGCTGGTTTTTGTACTCTGCAGTGGACACGTTACCTTACCAGGCTTTAGTCTTTCTTTCTTTCTTTCTTTCTTTCTTTCTTTCTTTCTTTCTTTCTTTCTTTCTTTCTTTCTTTCTTTCTTTCTTTCTTTCTTTCTTTCTTTCTTTCTTTCTTTCTTTCTTTCTTTCTTTCTTTCTTTCTTTCTTTCTTTCTTTCTTTCTTTCTTTCTTTCTTTCTTTCTTTCTTTCTTTCTTTCTTTCTTTCTTTCTTTCTCTCTCTCTCTGTACCTTTCATTGGTTGCGTTGCATTGTTGTCTACTTTTGTATAATGATTGGCGGACCAAGTGCTATAAGTGGACTTTGGCCCTTGACGGCGCCTAGCTGTAGAGAAGCATTTGTTTGCCACCTGGAGCTTTGTTTGTAATTGACAAATGCAGAGATGAGCTGGAAGCTCTCCGACAGCGTTTGTTACATTGTAGCGCTAATTTCCTCTCCATTTACATCGAGGAATCTGCCTTCCAGTCTTACTACAGGGGGAGGAGCCTCATACCCATCTGAACCGGCGGATACTACAGAAACTGCATTACAGCGTGGAGCTTGTGGTATAAGTTGTCTTTTGGTCTTTTGGTCTTGTGGACTGGTGTGTGATGTGGTGTGAACTATTCTCTGTATCATCATTGTTCCCCGTACATTCGAAGGTAAGGAAAATACTGCTCGCTCTTTTTCTCATTTTTCAACATAGCCTGCAATGCTTCGCAAATCCACATTACGCAGTGCGGTCACAAATAACAAACGTAATGCGAGGAAGGGAGCTGCTAAGCAGGGACCTGCTCACGCTATTTCACCCATTCCACCAACGGAAACGGCTATCACTGCTTTTCTTTACTTAAAACTCCCACCCCTCCCCACGTCACTCTTCTGTGTCTTTAAACGAGGAATCTGTTAATTCACTATCTGAGGCCATAGATAATAACAATTTGCTATTCAAATTAGTAGTTAATTTGAAAAGAGCCTCATTGGGTGGCGAACAATATTTGATAGGGTGGGCGATCTCCAGAAAATTTAATTACGGCCAATTTATCTGCTTCTCCTAACATGACCACATTTGTTTCCCACTCTGACTCAGACTCTGTAGAAGATTCAATTAGTTTCAGAGATGGATCTCATCTGGATAAACCGATGTGGGCAGGCTCAAGGGCTTGCCAGCATAACTTTAGCAGGTTGAACATAATGCTGGCTGCTGAATCGAACACTCTTGAAACTCTCCTTGAAGAACGACAAGCAGGCAAAGCAATAATGTTGCAAATGATTGATCATTGATTGTCCGAAAGCATTTATGGCCAAGTATTACTAAGAACCCTCCTGGAATGGCTTCAGAAGACGGAACAGCTCAGTGTCAACGTTTGAGCAAACCGAGTAAAAACAGCAGAAGTAAAGACATTGATACAGTGTCACCACTGAAGCGAAATAGGAAAGCAAAAACACTTAGGTGGGATTTTGAAGAAGTTCAACTTTTTCCCCCAGTTGAGAAATGTAATGAAAAATAAACGCTCTTTAATTGAACCTCATCCTTTCATTGATCTGACGACAGGAAAAGCAAATCTACAAAAGGTGAAACGAACGGTCATTTCTAATATTCAAGGTCCCTCTAGTCCTAATATTATTTTGGGTAAAAAATGCGACTAGGATGGCATCACCAGATAGGTCCACTTACGGTGGCCCCCTAATGTCTCGTGGGGGCAAATTGTATCCAAAGGAACCATCTGACCCTCCACCATATAACAAAGAGAGAAAAAATGAAGATAAAGTCAAAAATGTGATGGAAAGGAGCATAGTTGACATTGGAGGCGTGATAAAGTAAAGTCGACACCTACATCAGATCAATTTGATGTAGCGTCACAGACCCCAATTTCGGTCATACATCCTGGAGCATCAAAAAAACAGAAATACTTGGATTATTCTTGAGGACATTTCTCCTACGGCCTCCAGCCCATTCTTGTTTCTTTTTTTCAATAAATCTTTATTGACATTTTCTAAGTAAACATCATCAACAAAAAACCCATCCCTCCCCTCCCCCTTGGTCCGGAGCAGTTCATGAGTTTTTAATGGTAGGGTAGGCCTGTGTCGACTGGGTGCTACTCTGTCGTGAATGGGTGAGCCCAGAAGTCTACGCTCGTTAAAGTTCTTCGTCTCCCTGGTCGGGGATTATCCCACAGAGGGTCATGGCCTTCGGGCACCATGCTTGGCGACCTCCGTCCTTAAGGTACTTTAGTAGGGCTGACCATTCTGTGTTGAACTTTAGGTGATCTCCTTATAGGGAGTACGTTAGCCATTCCATCGCGAGGAGAGACCATATTTTTGCGATCCATTCGTGGTCTAGGGGAGGGTGTGCCGAATTCCATTTGCGCGCTAGGACCAGGGCCGCCGCCATCATCATGATAATGTAGAGTTTACGGTGGTATTTATTCTTGATTTCCTCCAGGAATCCGTTCAGCCCTATCATGGCTAGGCCCCAGTTCCCCCCAGATTTTAATCCCCAACACTTGTTCGATTGCTGAGGGGATGGTCTCCCAGTATTGGGCTATTTACGGGCAAGACCACCATATATGAGTCCAGGTGCCTGTCTGGCCCCATTCATTTCCTCCAGCATTCCTGTTATACCCTCTGGTATATCTTGTGGAGCCTGACCGGGGTTAGGTGCCATTGTGTTAATAGTTTCATCCAGATTTCTCGGACTTGAATTGATCTTATAAGTTTTGTTGTCTGGTTCCATAGTTTTGCCCATTCTTCTTTCTATTGTAGTTCTTATGTCGGTGTCCCACTTTCCAGTGTTCTCCCGCCCATTCTTAAATAGATCAACCCTTCTTGAAATTTTTAAGCAAATCCACTATTTCGAGGTCATTCAGTCCAGGGACATTTTAAAAATCGAGCTACTGTACTGGAATAGCACCACCAGTTGGGCATTGGTGGAGTTTACTTCTCCACTTACGGTGGCTCTGTTGAAAACGCATGCAGACTCACTTTTTAAAATTGGGCTCACATTAATCTCCTGCAGGAAGGTTAAAAGCCTGTCTCATTCCCAAATAGACCATGAATTAGGAGCAGGAGCAGCTACACCTCATGAGCTCCGACAACGACGCTGTAGCTGCAGGAGCAGCTATACCTGCGCTCATTGAAGCCGTCACATCGAGCTATGAGCAAACGGCAGATGAGTTCAATACCGCTTGATTGCCTGCACCTGAAGCGGGTTGCCCTGACCTAGACCACCACTTTTTGCACCTCCCAGCGGCCCACCACCACTTGGAGTTTCAACTCTATGGTCCATCGGGGTGATTCCAATGCCTAAGATGGCCGCAGCTCATTTTGTTTAAAATAGGTTGCCTAGCAACCAGCCCACACGATCCCACATAGCCAACCAGGATCTGCCGGAAGGCAGAAGCCGGCCCCACGCCTAAGGCCCCCGAGCACAAGGCCCCCCTGTCGGTGCCCGTCTCGGCCGCCGGAGCCGCCTGGCCGGGAACGCTGCCCTTCGTGCCATTCTAATATCCAGACTTTTACATTACCCCTACCTGGCCATCATCATAACCACGCCCTTAAAGAGACCATCACTGAGATGTTAAGCTTACCCAGCCCATCACCACCAAGGCTGCCGCAGCAGTCAGCAACACTTGTCATCTCCAATCGATGTGATTCCTGATTTGTGAGGCCTCCAAAGACCATAAACATTATCTGGGCCCCATCCAACATGTGGACTTGTATCTAGAGCACAATGACGCACAACGGCGCACAACTCTTAAAGCTATGCCACTCACATACTTATGTAAATCTCTCCCTAACATTAACTCGCCACAATTGCCTTACGCGACTGCTCTTGCACTATCCTTGATTTTCGGTTGTTAAGTTTTCCATCAAACCACATCTGCGATGAATGTTATACAATCTGCCACCATCTATGCCTTCCACCAAAATTATTGTGTTCATCATTCTCATATGTATCTGAACACTGCTCCTCGTTTAGTTCTGATCCAGCTAGACTGAACTGACCGCCTCTTGTACCTTCGCGCCACGAATGTGTCATTGCACTGTGCTTGTACCTGTACTTGGGATTGTAATATCTCTGCTGTTCCACCATTTCTATGTACTTTCCTCATGCGTGACTCCGATTAGTTCTCGACTGTCCTAATGCCCATTGCTCAGTCCCTACTACGTAATTTGCACTGTACCGGGATAGAACCTCCCCCACACTGCATTATCATTGGGACTTGCACCTCCAATAGCCTAAGATTAATTGAGTTCTAACCTCTTAAATCACCAAGCAGATCCCGCCTAGGATAATCGGCACCTATCATTAGATAATGCTTAATTGCACATACCTCCGACTAATCTCCACATCCTAGTTAACTGCACCCACTACCTCTAACAACTAACTCCTCCAACACCTTCTAGGCCTGCCAAGACATGCACCACCATACCATCTTAACCTATGGCATATTACCAGCATCCTGTGTATTGTTACTGCATGCAATGGCACTACAGTCTATAATTACCCCGGCCATAGCCATAAAATCTGACACTCAAATGACTAGCAAGGGCAATTCCTCTAAGCCTACCAAACCCAGTATGTTAACTATGCCAAGGAAACTACCTCCTACGCACACAATAAATCCTACTAAATTCCTGCCACCTCTGCAATCAGACGTGACTGAATGTAATGATATTGCAACTATTTTAGAAATCAACTCTCACTCGCTTACATCTCTCCAATGGATCCAGCAATATGCTGCACGGCCCACACCCAATCAACCCTGTCCAACCGAAACTAGGAACATGAGATTAGGCTCTAGACTTAAGCTAATAAACCCTCCTCCTAGTAGTGGTAAAAGAAAAATCTATGCCAACACCACACCCATGCAGAGAAAAACAACCAAACCTATCGGCAATAATAAAAATGACATCAACACACCAGCTAATATAATCTTACTGCCAAGCATTCCCGAAAACAAGTTACCACTTATTAAGGGAGCGCGTATAAGCGCCAGATCACTAACAGCCCACGCCCTGGGCATTGCTGACCTTATAACACTGAATGATCTCGACTTCCTAGCTATAACTGAGACCTGGCTACACACTGCAGTAGATCCTGCACTATCTCTAGCAATTCCAGACACCTATACCATCATCAGACTTGACCATGAATCATCCAAAGGTGGGGGAGTTTCCTTCATTGCCAAGATGCAGCTTGGTCTAAGAGCACTACCTCTTCACCCCTTCCCTTCAGCTGAACTCCTTAGCATCAAACTCCCACTAACACCATCATGCAATGTTACGTTACACCTGATTTATAGACCCCCAGGCCCAATAACCACCTTTGAAGGAGATATTCGTCACTTCCTGATGGCAAACACCAAACCAGACTCCCAAATTATGTTGCTAGGGGATCTCAATCTAGGCTTAGGCGACATAAAAGACGACAACGTCCTCACCCTCGCCAACGCATTGACAGAAATAGCCTTCACACATCGCATCACCCTACCCACACACAATAAAGGAAGAACTGGCTTGCAGACCTCAACTGTGATACCAGTATTCTATCTAACACACCTTGCGTGTGGTCTGACCACCATATCATCTCATTCACCCTATAGGGCTCAACCCAACCTATATTATTTTTTTTTTTAAACTTGTTTATTTTTCAAGCAGCGCACAGGAAAACCTTACATTACAATCATTCAATATTTGGCACATTTCAAGTTATCTGGATCATCCCACGAGTCTCTGTCCCACCCCCCCCGCTCTGACTGCCCTCCAGGTCTCAGTCCTCCGCTGATTGAGCCAGGTTCCTGTCCTCCGCCCTTTGGGCATTTAACACCAAGCGACGTTTGTATGTTTGGGCTGGGAAGCGCTGGTCATAGTCTATCACTGGCGACCAAATGTTTGTGAATCGGTGGAGTTGGCCTCTATTCGTGGCCATTATTTTCTCAGCAATGAAGATGTCCCAAAGCTTCAGCCACCACAGGATAAGTAGGGGGCCCTCCGGGGATTTCCATGTTCAGGCAATCGTGATTTTCGCAGCTAGGAGCATTTGCGTTATGAGAGTTGCCCGCCTGCCAGATATGGGGTAAATGTCTGGGATTGGAGTCCCCAGTAGGATTGGTTCGAGTTCCAGAGGTAACGTGATCTGATCAATGTCTGCTATGGCGGCTATACACTGGGACCAGAAGTTCGCCACCACTGGGCATGTCCACCACATATGCAGGTTGGTGCCCTCCATGCCGCAGCGTCGTCAGCATTGCGGGTTCAAGGACTGGTTAAAGCGATGTAGTTGCAGGGGTGGGTAATACAATCTGAGCAGTAGTTTATGCGCACATTCTCGATTGGTCACACAGAAAGAGGACGATTGCGTGCGGGCCCAGATGTCAGACCACGACTGGTACGGAATCGGATGTCCTAGTTCCTCTTCCCATTGCGACATATAAGTTGCTTTGGCTTCAAGCGGATTTGTCTGCAATAATCTGTACAGCGTGGAAATTCGACCTCGGCTCGGTGGATCAGCGACTGTTAGTTCGAGGGCATCCAGATCTCGCGTGGCTGCCGAGCGGGTCTGGGGTTGCAAACACCAGTGTCTGATTTGGATATAAGAGAATCGATCGGACTCTGTCAGGCCGAAAGTGCTCTTACATTGGGCAAACGTCAGAGGCTGGGAGCTTTCAAATAGCTGACTTAAGGAGCTGAGGCCCCCTGCGATCCAGTTTTTAAAGTTCGAGGGAATGGATCCCAGCAAAAAGGCTGGGTTGTGAAACACTGGGGCCGCTGGGCTTAGTTCTCTTGGGATGCCTCTGGATCTACGTGCCCAATCCCATGCCTTTAGAGTTTGCTTGGTCGACGAAAGGAGAGTTGGCCATGTCCGTCGCAATGAGGCTGGCAGGTGCAGCAGGAAACGGAGAGGAAGAGGTGTTCGGGATTGTTCCACTTCCATCCACTTGGGTCGCCCTGATGAGATGGTCCAGGCTCTAGTGTGAGCTATCTGCGCCGCCATCTGGTATCTCTGCAGATCAGGGACCCCCAGGCCTCCGTGCGCATCATAGTGCTCCGCGGAATGCGTGGCTTTTTCCCCTTCCAGATGAAGCTAGAGATCTTCCTCTGTAGCTGTTGCAATGAGGGGCTGGGGATGATGGTGGGGAGGGCGGAGCAGGCGTATAGGAAGCGCGGTAGGAGATTCATCTTACATGCCACAATGCGACCTATTAACGAAATTTCCTCTGAGAGCCAACGATCCAGGTCGTTCTCCAGGGGCTTAAACATGGTCGGGAAATTTACCCGGTAGGTGTCTTTGGGGCGGGCAGGGATCTGGACTCCCAAGTAGGTGATAGATTTAACGCTTAATGGGATCGGGCAGTGGGCTCTGAAGGACTCCTTATCCGCCTGCTCAGGCCTATTCCCAAGGCTGCTGATTTCGTAAGGTTTATGGAGAATCCCGAGACCCTGCCAAACCTATGGACTTCTGCCAGGGCGGCCCTCAACAACTGGGAGGTGTCTGTTATGGTCAACATCACATCGTCTGCGTATAGCGCAATTTTATGTTGGGTGGGGCCTACTTGGAGGCCTTTAATTCTGAGGTTACGACGATTCTGCCGGGCCAGAGGTTCCATCACCAGTGCGAAGAGCAGCGGGGAGAGTGGACATTCCTGCCTCGTGCCGCATGTTAGGGGGATCGAGCCGGACAACAGGCCGTTCACTCAGAGGAGAGTATTCGGAGCTTGGTAATTCGCCGGGATGAGCTTCGAAAAGAGCGGTCCCAGATGGAAGGATTCCAAGGCCAGGCGGAGGAATGACCAGTCCACTTTATCAAAAGCCTTGGTTGCGTCTAAGACTAGCAGGGTCAGCTTCTGTGAGTCTCCCTTAGCCACTTCGATCAGATTCAGGACCCTATGGGTGTTATCCCTGGTCGCTCTATTCACCACAAAGCCTGTCTGATCCGGGTCGATGATGTCCGGGAGAATCTTCGCCAGGCGGTTCGCCAGGACCTTCGAGTAAATGTTTGCATCCAGGTTTAGTAGCGAAATAGGCCTGTATGCTGTGATGTAACTAGGGTCCTTTCCTGGCTTGAGAGCTAGCACCGTAATTGATTCTTGCATTGATGCCGTAATGGTGCCTGAAATCGCGAAGGAATTAGTGTCGTCATGGGGGCCAACAGCCGGAGCCGGAAAAGTTTGAAAAAGCGTGTGGAGAATCCATCCGGGCCTGGGGCCCTTGATTTCAGGCTTTTAATAGCCTCCTCAACTTCCTCGCTGGTGATCGGGGCCTCCAGTTCTTCCCTTTTTGCAGGGGTGATGTGTGGTATGGCCGCTTCATGCAAGTAGGCCTGCTGTTCCTTTCTTGGATCTCGGGGTCGCCGACATTGTCTCTGCGAGGTGGGCTTCCGACATCCGCAATTTCTCCTGGTCAGCAAACTGCACAATGTTCTGGGAGTCCAGCAAGCCTACAATCATGTTCCTTCTCTTGACTCTCGCTAGCTTATCCACCAGGAATTTGTTGGCTTTATTACCATTGGCATAGTAGCTTTGCTTTGGTTTTGCCAGAAGCTGGGCGGTATCTTCCGCATAGTGGGCCTCCAACTTCTTCCGAGCTGCTTGCAAGATCCGATAGGTTCGTGGGGACCAATTTTTAGCCTTACATGCCGTCTCCGCCTCTTGCACCTTGGCCTCCAAGTCCTGCCGGAGCTGCTGCTTTGGTTTATGGTAGGCTGCCCCACGGGAGATCAGGATCCCACTCACCATCGCCTTCATTGCATTCCACATATTAGCTGGAGAGGTATCCTTGTTCCTGTTCACTTCAAAGAACTCCTTTACGGCTTTGGCCACCATGTCTCTAGTTGCCATATCGCCTAAGATGGGGTCATAGAGGGACCATCTGCGTCGCGGAGCCGGATCAGGATCATGGGCTCTGAGCGCAAGGATTATTGGGCTATGGTCTGTGAGGATTCTCGGCTCGATGGAAACTTCGTCTGTGAATGCCAAGACCAGGGGGGAGGCCAGGAGGAGGTCGATACGCGAGTACGTTTTATGTACGTAAGAATAAAATGAGTAGTCCCGCTCCTCGGGATGGAGGACTCTCCAGGAGTCAACTACCTCCAAAGTTCTGAATAGCTTGAGAATCGCTGTAGCCAGGGCAAAGTCTCTACGAGCCAGAGGGTGTGACCTGTCTGTTAATGGATCAGGGACTCCGTTGAAATCACCCCTGATGATAGTTTGGCCCTCTGCAAATGGCGAGAGGGTATTTCCTAGGCTTGAGTAGAATTCCTCTTGCCCCTCATTAGGAGCGTACACTGAGATCAGCGTATAGAGTTGGCCGAAGATTCGGCATTTGATCGCCACAAAGCGGCCATCTGGGCAGAGCAGAGAGTCTAGAATTTGTGGTCTGAGGCCCTTGGCAAACAGGATCGCCGTACCACCCTTCTTTGTTCCATTCGAGGCAAAGAATTGCAGCGGGAATTGCCGGTCACTTAGCCGCGTGGAGTCGGTTGGTATCAGATGGGTCTTTTGGAGGAAGACGACGGAGGCTCTGTCATTCTGTAGGCGCCTCAGGATCGCTTTCCTCTTCTGCGGGGCATTGAGGCCTCTGACATTCATTGTCAGGAATTTCAGTTTCTGGTGCGGTAGCGGGGCCTCCCGAGCCTCCCCTGGTAGAGGGAGCTGGCCCGAGCGATGGGGACGGCACTGCTCAGTCGCCATCCAGAGACTTGAACTCAGCTTTGGATTCCTGTGGCTGCATTTTATATATCCTCCAACGGGAGGGTAAACTTTTAGTCGGGTGGGGGGCTGGAATTTCCATCGCCAGCCCATCCACGGCCAATGGGGCTAAAACTGTACTCCCAGCCAACAGGGCTAGGACCAAACCACGTAGTTGGGTTCGACTCCAAGGGTGGAGCATTGACATACTCCTTGGAGTGGGGCATGGTTCGCTCGGGGCCCGCGGCATCACTGATGTTTTCTTGAGCTTATCGGATCGGGACTTTCATGATCGCGATGGGTGGTAGGATTACTTTACTTTCCGGCGTCTCTGTGCTTTGGACCAGGGTTGCTGTTGCTGTCTCTGGGGCAGTTGCTCCGCTTCTCCTGAGGGGAGCAGGGGGCTACGGGGTTCAGAGGAGTCCGGGGAGTTTGCGTGTAAGATGGATTCCGCATCTTCCAGGCCACTTATCTTACGCTGAACTCCTTGGTACGTGAATTGAAGCGTAGACGGGTACAGCCATCGATAGCGTATTTGCTGGGACTGCAGGAACCCCGTTAAGGGCTTCAGGGGTCTTCTTTTCTGTAGGGTCATCAGCGAGAGGTCTTGGAAAATCTGAAGCTGAGTGCTCATGAACGAGAGCTCATCTTTAGTGCGGCTTATTGCGAGAGGGCTTCTTTAGTGGTGTAGAAGTGGACTCTGGTGATTACATCAGACAGGAAGTCGGGGGATTTTGTTGGATCCAGGAAAAAAGGTGGGGTGGGGGAGGTGCCGTTGCTGATGAAAGGCCCCAGGCCGTGCACAGATCAGGGGTCGGTGGGCAGGGGCGCCCCAGGAACTTGAGAAGAGGGGGGGCCTGAAAGTGCACAGCCCGGGAGGCCAAGCGGCCGCGACCGCTTCAGGTGGGCTCAAGCAGCCAGCACCCTCCTGAGCCCCGCTGCTGCACCCTCACCTTATTCGGGCCTGGGGGCTGCTCACAGGGATACCTGAGGTGAGGGCGGGCCGTAGCAGGCTGTCATGGACTCATCGCCTGCCTCCCGAGTATCACCGCCTCCGAGCGTGGGAGCTCACGTCTCTCCTCTGCCGACGACACCTCCGAGGGCCAGAGTGGGGGAATGGGGGAGGGGGCACCAGGACAGGAAGAAGGCCGTACGCCGCTCTCTGCCTCCCCTCCTCCACGGATCAGCCGGCCAGACTCCCACGTCGCACCATCGCAGCTGCTGTCTCTGGCTGTCTCTGGCCGCTGCGAGCCTCCGCTTCGGCGACCGGGACGGGGCAGGGAAACTTTCCTGCTCGCTCCTCGTCACCGCGAGAAGCCCGTCCAGTCCGACATCTTGGATGCGCCGGCCATGTCCCGAGTCGAAAGTGAAACCAGGCTGATTCGGGGGCGAATAAGGGGAAACGAGGCCCCACCGGAGTACATCATGAGCCCTAGTGCTTCAGGATGCCATTGATCCGCTGGGCAATGCTATCCGACCCCAAACTATCGGATGGTAGCTGCTGGCCGCGGGCTTCGGGCAGAGGCCATCAAGGAAGCAGCTGCATCGCTGGCGCTCCTGGCCACGCCCCTACTTCAACCCATTATTAACCACCCTAACACCAACACCGACCCATCGCTTCTTGTAGAGCTCTACAACCAAACTATACTCCATGCCTTTGACACAATAGCACTGCTGAAAATGCGCAAAGCTAAACCGTGTGCACACCTAAATTCCTGGTTTACCCGTAACCTCAAAACCTTATGTTAGAACAAAAGAAGGGCTGAAATTAACTGGGAAAAGCACCCCTCAACTTACACAAAGAATTATTCACAAAAGCCTCCACTAGCTACAAAACTGCCATCCACCAATCAAAAAGTGATATCTATAATGATAGAATCAGCAAAGCAAACTCATCCACGAGAGAACTCTTCATTACACTTAGAGAATTGGAATCTCCTATAGCACTTCCGGAAACCTGCATTAAAGATCTGACTTGATGCACAAGATTCAAAAAGCGCTGCTGGACAAAATAACGCTCCTTCAAGCCAAAATTGAAACAAAAAAGCTGAGTCTCATATCTGACTCTCAACCACACGTAAAGCACAACCCTACCCCAACTTCATGCAACGTATTCAAGTTCACCCCTCTCACTACTAAGGTAGTAGAGGATATAATAACTAGCATTAAACCATCCAAATGCCGGGGGGACATCTGCACTGCACCTATTATCAAAGAGGTAGCGAGGGAACTCGCGCTGTTCATCACTACCCTAATAAATTCATTCTTTGAATCCAGCACAGTCCCAACCAACCTAAACAATGCCTGGGTCCTCCCTCTATTAAAAAAAAAAAAACCTGGCCTTGACCCGAACATTCCCACTAGTTACAGACTGATAACAACAGTACCATTTCTCTTAAAAATCATTGACAAGGCAGCATACCTACAGATACAGAAACATCTCGAAACTAACAATCTTCTATGCTTGCGACAATCTGGTTTTAGGCCTAAACATGGCACCGAAACAGCCTTGTTAGACTTAAACACAGATGGACGATATACAAGATAAAGGCAACATGGCCCTCCTTCTCTTACTAGACTTATCGGCCGCATTCGACTTAGTTAATCTCAGTCTTATGTAAACACCTCTCAACAGCAGGCAACTTTTTTTCGGCCAAAGCCATCGCCTGGATTCAATCCTCCTTGGACAACAGAACCATGAGGGTTTTCGCACCGACGGCAGCGGCTGAACCTGCCCCGGTCACGTGTGGCGTTCCCCAAGGCTCCTGCGTATCCCCAACGATTTACAATATATTTAGGAAGCCCCTGTTTGATAACCTGGACTATTTGAGTGTCACCTACACTAACTATGCAGATGACACCCAAATCCTCATCCCCACAACTGGAGACTGACACAGACCCAAAACTGCTCAACAAAATCTACTCGATCATTCAAAAATGGATAGCCACACAAGGCCTTTGTCTTAATGATGGTAAGACTGAGTTACTACTCATTTGATGTCAGCCCAGACTAAATAAACTAGACATTCAGTTCAAAGCCTTTAACATAGATGGCATCAAGATAAATGTTTCTAAGGAAGTGAAAACACTTGGAATTTACCTCAACTCCTCACTTACCTTGACTAGACAAGTCAATGCGACATATCTGCCACAGCATATACCTGCAAGTTTATCAACGCCTGCAGACCCTTCTTATCAACAGCCAGGTGCATGTCCTTAGCAAGAGCGCTTATTCTATTGAAATTAGACTATTGTAGTGCCTTGTACTTGGGGACCAACAAACGAAACCTAAAAAAACTGCAAAATAATGCATTAAGATCAGCGTTAAACATCCCAAAATCTCACCACATCTCAGAGACGAGACGTAACTCCCACTGGCTCTCAGTCAATGACAGAATCAAATTCAAAACATTAGCTCTCACACACAAATGTATTGCCAACTCAGCCCCTAAATATCTGGCTTGTAAATTTACCAGCAATGTACCCAACCGGCCTATTAGATCTTCACAAGCTCATTGCCTCAAGGTTCCCAGATTTAAAGTAGAAAAATCAGGGGGCAGCAGCTTCCCCGTACTAGCAGCTAAAACCTTGAACTTTTGCTCCCTGAAGCCTTAAGAGCAGAAACATTGTAGTATTGCTTCAGGAAAAATGTCAAATCCTGGCTCCTTTCACAGGATGTACCATAATTGTCTCGACAACTATCCCAAACTTGTATATTTCGCTGTTTCACCTTTTGATTTTTCAATTTCTGTACCCTATTTGTATGTTATATAAATATTATGTTGTAACCTAAGCAATGCACCCAGATACCTGAGGGTTTGGCGAGCTATATAAATAAATAAATAAATAAATAAATCACATCCCTTTAAACAATCTGCTCTTAAGAACTCTGAGCGAGATGCTCTTCGAGCTTTACAAATTGAAAGACTTAAGCCGATGGACAGTATGCAGCGGAAGGACTTGTGGATGCCGGTATGCTCATATAGTGAGGCCATTTGACAAGAGTCTGCCTTAACTGGCCTGAGATTAATAGCATGGCTTCCGCTCATTTCTTGATCATCTTGAGGGTCAAAAGTTATTAGAAACTGTGGATGTGTTCTTAATTCAAGAGTCCTGGTGCACGAAGTCTTTATGTTAAATGTTAAAGGTATTTGTGCCACACACCGTCACCAACGGAGTTGGTCCCCAGGCCCTCATGTGTATAGACGGTTTCCATATTTTATGCTTAAATGCTATCCCCTCTAAGAAGGGGCGTGCCAGTGGCGGTTTCGCCATAGGGGCCAATGCACACCTAAGTTTGACTTCTTTTACTCAACTGCAACAGTCCTTGAATGTGCTAATGGGTGTATTGCGTCTTTGTTCTGATTTAGAAGCTGACATTTTAATTTTAATTATTAATATTTATGATGCACCGGGTGGTTTGCTTACAAAAGATATCCAAACACGATATGTAACGCCATTATTCGATAGCGTGAGCAATCACTGACAGGACATGTTTTATTGGCAGGTAATTTTAACAAAAGAGATCTGCATTTAGGGACTGATACTGTTCATCATGGTCCTACTTCTTGGTTAGAAATAATTGATCCTTTTGATTTGAAATTCTTGGTTTATCCTTATATTAGTAGCATCCGCCTCTTTATATCTGGCAAATGGTATTTTTAAATCATATATTGATAATGTGCTTTGTAGCTCGACCTTGCATTTGCACTTTAGTAATTTCACCATTACCCACAACAGACTAAATGACCATGTGGTTTATGTTTGCACATGAACATCAAAAGCCAACCATTGATGTTCATGCACACTGCTACCTCTATTTCGAACTTCCAGGGCAACCGTGTCTCCGTTGGTCTGAGGAAAATATTAAGTTTACCAATGTGACGTTATACCTGGAATTATTCGATTTGATCGAAGCATTTGAAAGGTCTGGATGGGACCTTGGTGAAATGGTCTCCACCATAGTTTTATCTTGATCAAATAGATGGAGACCAAGAAAGAACAATGTGGTCAAGAAATTGGCTCCCTCCGATCATGTTATAGCTGAGCGTAAAAAGCTACTCCGTAATGAGCATGCTGTTGTAAGAATCAACCACAAACTGATCCTCGAGGCGAGACAAAGGATTCAGATAAGTCTGAGTACAAATTATAAAAACTGGTTAAAACAGCACAAGCTATCCCTTAGAAGTGCCAATTGGCAGAAAGTGTTCTTATGGCTTAAAACACACGACTCCAGTAAATTCTGGCAGTTTTATACTGATTTTAGGAAATTATTCTCCCCTCAAGAGTTCAATCCTATATCACAAGAGCTGTGGTTGTAATACGTTCAGGATTTGTTTTGTACGCCCTTAGAACATCACTCAGAATCTAATTCTGTGTGGTTGAACGACATTGGGCTTGCTACTGTTGGTTATCAGAGTTCCTTTGAACTTGACATTTGGGAAGAAAACCTGATAAGATTGATTGGACAATCGTAATTGTCACGGGCCACCGGCCCGAACAGTTTTTCGAACGTTGTGTTCAAAGAAGGTCAGTTGGTTTGGGTGAAGGGTCTCAATGTAATGTTCAGACATATTATCCAAACTGGTAATATCCCGATTGGTTGGAAAAGATCAATTTTGGTCCCTATCGTTAAGAGAAGCAGCCAACTGGAGCCGTCTAATTATCGCCTATTGATGGACGCCAGTCAAAAGCACTTTGCAAAGATATTATTAGAACAACTTTCTCGATGGATTGAAGAAAGAGACATACTGGGTATGTTCCAAATTGGTTTTCGGAAGTCTTATAACGCCACGACTAATATTACTACGTTGCAGTTCTGATTTCTTCATGTTTTAAGTAGAAAGATAATGCACTGTATTGCTGCTTTATAGACTTTACCAAGGCCTTTGATCTGGTCTCTCAAGTAAAATTATGGGAGAAATTAAATAAATGTGGGCATTGATCCACAGCTGTTGTATTTCATCCAATCCTTGTAGTCTAACACCTCTATACCGGTGCGTCTCAGCTTGGAAGGTCATCATTCTGATTACACTCCAACTAATGGTTGCATAAAACAGGGATGTGTACTGGGACCTATATTATATAATGTGTACACAGCTGGTTTAGCCCCGGTATCGAACACTGTATGAAATGTTCCACCCAAAATAAATAATATCTAAGGCTTCAGCATGCGTTATGCTGATGACGTAATACTTTTTGACCAGACTTGCATTGGCCTGGAGCGCAGCTCTAGCTAAGTATGGGGTGGCTAATAACATGGTCATTAATAAGCAGAAGACAAGAACAATGTGTCTTGGGGGTAAATGCGTAGCTAAGGCTTAAGCCAAATGGCACATTGATAATACCTTGTTGCATGATGTGCAGGAATTTTATACCTGGGTTTCCCTGTAAAGGTTGGAGCTCCAGCCTCTTTTTACGAAGAACATGTTCATGGGAAAGTATGGAATAGATGGTTGGTCACAAAGAATTTCATTGAACATAACGGGGGATGGAACATTAGGGACTTTGTTGAGTTTTATAGGATGAGTAGAATTCCTGCCATACTACATGCCCTTGAAGTCTTGCCAGCCGAACAGGTACAGTGGCTGAGGAACTTTGAAGCAAAAATGTTGCGTTCTATTATAAATCTTCCTCAAGCCGTTCCTGTTGAGACTTTGCGACATGAATATGGTCTGCCCTCCTTGTATTCATTGTGGAGCACTGGGAGAGTGTTCCCAAATTGGGAAAACAAGATCGTAGCTCAAATGCCTTACTGCAGCTGCTTGGTGGTAGGCTCCCACCAGTTGCTTTAAATCCTTTTATTGCAGAACTGCAGAGAATTTGTATGGCTCATTTGAGAATTTTGGGTCTTGATAGTAATGTACTCGTAAACTCACCTGATTATGAAAAAATTGTCAAGCAGAAATCCCGTCAATGGGACTGGATTACTAATATCGAGAAAATGCATCAATATGCTCGATATAAAGAATATTCATATTTAGAGTTTTCTAGGAAATGTGCCTTACTGTTACTTAACTAAATGCTGTAGCATTAATTTAAAGCGTTTAATTCTGTACCTTCGTTTTAATATTCTCCCCACAAATGAATGCACTAGTCATTGGAAAATGTCTGTTCCTCTGAATGATCTATGTAGATGTTGTAAGTTAGATAGTGAGACCGCTCAACATATTCTAACATCATGTACAGCCATGGTTGAGATTTACAGGAGAGGGTATTGTCTTTTTGTAAGTGCAATGGTAAGTATTCGAGAAGACCAATTTTGGGCTACATTGATGGCTGCCCAGTCTGTGGTAGCTGCATATGAAATTTGGAATTGGGCTACTAGCACTTAGGGAAAATGAGCTTTTTTGTTTTTTAGTTTAATATGGGCGAATGGAGTTACCGTTATAACTGAACTGAAGATTTCCATTATATATGTAGACTATTGTTTTCTGTCCTTTAAGTGACTGTTTTCATTATTATTTTAAACTGATCATTTTAGTGATTTTATGTTTTCGATCAATGTATGCTTGTAATATGCTTAAAGTTTATATGTAATTAAACTAGTGCATTTCAATAAAAAAATGATTAACTGTAGAAAATAGCACTGCATTTCATGCATTTATGTTAACTAACACCCCCCATCATAATAACCTTTTGCACCCAGTGCTTATCCCTCTGAATGCGGGTTTCATCAGCCGGCCCAAGCCCTCATTGGAAGCTTTCTGTCTGCTGGGTCTACTTTTACTTTACATCGGCCAAACAAAATCACTTCTCTTTAATGAAAAAATAAATGCCATTCCTAGTTCTGTCAGTCATTGGTGGCCCATGCTTGTTCTGCCACTTGCTATCCTGTGTTTCGGAGTAATTAAGGTCAGTCCTCCTTAAACACAAGGACCACTTAAGGAGAAGAGGAAGGAAGAGGGGCTAGTAGAACCCGGGAAGAAAGGTTGTAGAGGGCAATAAAGAAGTTTACACATCCTTGGCTCTGTGTGCCTGTTGGAAGCGTGACTATGGGAGAGGGAGAGAGTGAGGAGACTGGGCCCAAGGCCCCTGACATACGTGACAGCATCTGGGGACAAGGGGAGACGTCCGCGCTGGTCGAAATCTGCCTGCCGATCCCGGCTCACGGAAACCAGCTGAGGCAATCCGTCCGTAGTAAAGGAAATGAAGGGCAGTCTGCCCAGTTAGAGATGGCCGATCCCAGCCACGCTAAATTGTCAAGGGTAATCCGCTCAGGATAAAGTGGGCAGTAAGCCCAGCCAAGACGACCGATGCTGGATGCAGTGCGTTGCGCACACAAGGAGGTAGCAGCCGCGGGAGAAGACAGCGGTACACTACGCGAAGAGTAAGGGCCATCCGCCCAACAGTATGGCTGATCCTGGCACCCTCCAGAGAGACCCCCCACTCCAATACCAGAGGGCAGTCAGCCATGACCAAGCAGAATGGCTGTATGACATGCATGAAAAAAGCTGGAGTATGGGCGACGAAGAAGGCAGCCCTCCGTTGCTGAAGAACGAGGGTGTTCCACCCCAACACTAAAGGTCAATCTGCCCTCGGAAAAAAGAAAAAAAAACAAGGGCGTTTAGCCCACCCCACCATTAAAGGGCAATGCGCCCACTGAGGAGAATAGGGCTTTCTGCCCGTGGTAAGAGGCTACTTCACCCCAACATTAACGGGCTTTCCGCCCATAAGGTAGGGAAAGGGCAATCCGCCCACTGAGGGAGAAAAGGGGCAATCCACCCATGGTGAGAGGGCACTCCACCCCATCTGATGTAGTGGGCAATCCGTCCACAGGAGAGGAAAGGGCACTCCACCCACAATAGCAAAGGAGAGCAATATGCCCACAAGGAAAGGAGGCGGAAATAATCCCGGGGAAGTGGGGCCATACGCCCGCAGGACAAAGGACATTGAGTGATACACCAGGAGGAGAAACCCACGGGGAGGACATAGACCAGGTTGCGGCCAATGGCACAGAATGGGGGAAGAACAGGGAAACACAAAAATGGGCGGCGCAGCAATTACAAGAGTGGTGTTTCAGAGACGACCGCAGCCATTCTATCTGCAGCCACAACAGGACCAAGATGGGAAGAGTGGCTGGAGGAATTCATTGATTACATGAAAGCACTGGAGGAGGATGACCCTGGGGGTATTCATAAACATTGTTGCGAGAGAGGTGAAGGGGATTCTTAAGACGATCCCGCCACAAGAGAGAGTGACGTACGGGACGGCCATCGCCGCACTCAACGGGAAACTACTCACTAAACCGAACAAGGATTTTGAAAGGTACCTGTTCAACAAATGATGACATTTTCCTTGCAAAACAATAGGAGAGTTAGTTATCAGACTACAAAAGATGACTGTGCACTGTGACTTTGCAAACTTCACGGACGAGGAGGCAATACATCTCCGGGTAATAGAAGGGTGCAACTCACCCAGATTTCCAGCATCTTCTGAAGGAGCCCCTCTCACAGATGTCCTGGAGAGGGCACACATCCATGAAAGGGGAGACACTCGAGCAACAGAGCTGGAGAAGCCGAAGGAGAGAGGGCAAGTAGCTGCAATATACACAAATCAGACAAGTGGGCCGCAAGGACAAAAGGGTTTCGAGAGAACACTGCAATACCCCACCCTGCAGCCTGGTGGAGAAGAAAGTATGTGCTACAGGTGTGGGATGAGATTCCCCCACAATGAACCATGCCCGGCGATAGGGCATCCGTGCGGAAGAAGCCATCACTTTGAGCTGGTATGCAGAGAAGGGATCCCCTTCTCACCAAAGGAGAAACAAGACCCTCATAGCATCCAAGGTAGAGCAAGGAGAGACTTTCACAGGTGGGAACACGGAAGGAGGGAAGATCAGCCAGACGGAGACTACCGAGGAGACCCCTATGAACCAGGTGGTCAAACGGGGGGCGAGATAGGATGGTACTAAAGAAGCAGCTCTGGTTGACAGGGAACTCAAAGGGGGAGCCCAACCCGGATCGAGGGCATGAGGAGGTACCCCGAACTCAGGGTGGAAGAACAGGTAAAGAATAGCCAACAAGATCAAGACACATACCGAGAAGCCCACTGGAAAAAAAGCTAAAGCCATTGACCCCACAATGGGGGGGGTATGTTATAAGCAGGGGCGAGATGTTGCAGAGTAACTAAGGTCACTCCTCCTTAAACACTGGTACAACCTTAGGGTGGAGAGGAAGGGCATGGGGACTGAGGTAGGAAGAGGAGGAACTAGTGGAGCTTGGTAAGAAAAGTTGTAGAGGGGAATAATGAAGGTCACATATATCGGTGGCTCCGTGTGTCTGTTGGAAGTGCGACTATCAGAGAGCGAGAGAGGGAGGAGACTGGGCCCTAGGCTCCTGACATAAGGCACAACATCCTGCTGAATCATGTGGGGAATAGGTGTTTGGCAGTCTTCAGGCCCATGCCTATAAAGTCACCCACCCCCTGTTGGGCGAGGCTACCACCTAGGCGTGGCCCAAAGGGTAGCCTTGCCATCCTTCAGACTCTTGTTTACATTCACACATACAGCGTGAAAATAAAGTCCATACAGTATGATGCAACACCTGTTAGGGATGGTGCTCGCAGCTGGACTGGTAGCCACAGCCCCCCCCCCTCACACTCTGCACCCTCACTTTTAAAATGTGAATTCTGCACGCTAGCCTTGTCTCCGAATGCACCAGAGCACCATAAGGTGGCATGTTAGCTCTACATAAATCCAGAAAACAGCCATACATCCAATGTTAGTCAAGCGAAAAGTAAAGATTGTTTTCTTTTAAAAAGGCACCCCCTGCCCGATGGGTTATTTGCTGATGTGCTCAATCCAGTGGAGTTCTGGAGCAGATTAATGAGTGACGAGCACATCTCGGCAACTCTTTCCTTTATTGAAATGTGGGTACTTTTAATTAGTAATTTATTGAACTGTAAGCATAAATGTACATACGTGAGAACCATCATGTTTTCTGAGTGTTTGTCGACAGCGACATACTGTGAGAAACCAGAAGGTGACTCACCCACTAGTCTCCGGGGATCTGTCCTCAAGGTGGCCAGGACACGGCCATCGCTTTTGGATCCAGTTCCTCTGCGTGAACCAGTGCGGGAGGATCGCCTGGGTGATGGGGTCATCGGGGAGTGGGAATGGGACACTGAATGGTGAGGCGCGGTATCCCCTTTCCTATAACACCTTTACCCCATCCTACCAGGTAGGATATTTTGGAACTCAATCCTGCCTCTTTATAATATGCACATGTTCTCACAGACAGCCCGCTGTGAGAGAAAACTGACTAACACCCGAGCCGTATACCTGACGTGTCACAATACAATTGTCAATTACTGACCATCACACACCCCCGAATTACGTTACACTTCCCCACACGGATAAAAGTCAGAGCACGAGAGCATACTTTGAGCGAGCTGAAGCACATGAGGAAACAGCAGTTCCAAGATGGCAGTTTAACAAGAGGAGAAAGACGGCGAAAAAGAAGGGGATCGCAAGGAGGGATTTTGCCTTGACCTTTTCGACAAGGAACCGTTACTTTCACAAAGCCTTAAAAATAGAAAGCGT
This sequence comes from Ambystoma mexicanum, assembly GCF_040938575.1. Classification (NCBI taxonomy): domain Eukaryota; kingdom Metazoa; phylum Chordata; class Amphibia; order Caudata; family Ambystomatidae; genus Ambystoma; species Ambystoma mexicanum. The sequence continues at coordinate 785,688,911 of NC_090930.1, forward strand.
AAGACCAGGAAACCAGGCTGAGGAATGCTGCATTGTGTATCGGAGGTACCCGGGGCTCTCCCGCATTGATAATCAAGGCGGGGAGAAACTCCAGCTGCCGTGGTACTGTCCTTGGCTCCAACAACAAAGCAGTGTCCGTGAAATCAACACAGCTGGTGAGTTGGGGAGACTGATACAAGACCGGTATGTGCTGAAGTCAAGGTTACAAGCGGCAACTTTGTATGGCGATCGCTTGAAGAAACATTGTATGAAACGCGTGTGATAACCAATGTGAGCAGATGAGTAAGTGAACTTTTGAAACCAAGATACGATAACTTTGACAGAGTGGTCTGGCACCGCGTGTGTGTTCAATAGTAGATCTCTGTAAGGAATCCTTCTGAGAGTTGACAAAAGTGAAAGAGTGGCAAAGGATTGTGAATCGAAGTGCTACTGCTGTGGGTGAAGCAAACTCCTGCATGCAATTGAAAGTCTTAGATGTTGATACAGTAAAGATTTGTGTTACAATAGTTAAATTAGTCGGAGCCTGGCAGAGGGAGACTGATTTAAGGTTTTGTGTCAAAGCGGATCTGAGCCCGGTGGAGGGAGATCCAAGGTGAATAGTAAATCACATAAGAACATTGTGTATTAGTGAAATACCAAAAAGGAAAGGAACATCATTGTTTTGTTGCATCAGGACCTCTGAAAGAAGAGACTTTGAATGGCAAAGAGACTTTGTCACAGAAGGTCATGATGCTGAAGTTTTGAACTTCACCCTCGTGCTAGAGAAGCCAGAGACTGTGCTAAGCACGAGTGTGCCGCCTTGTCCTGTGCTGAAAACTTGGGTAAGGGGTACCAACGGCTTTAACATCCTGACATATCATTTCTTGAACACTGTTCTTTTGCAGAACAGTATTTCCCACACTATTTGTATTTAGAGGTAAGGATTGGCAATAGGTTTATTAGTATAGGCCCTTTTATTTTGACAAGACACCACTAGGACTGCGTTATTATTATTTGATGGTCGTAGCTTGCTCCCATCTTTAGATTTAGGATTAGATGGGCATTTTCTTTTTTTTTTTTAAACATGTTTATTTTTGATCGACACACCAGAGAAAAGTACATTACAACATATTCTTTAATGACACTCTGTGCAGCTCATTGATCATCTCCTCCCCCATCAACCCCATTCCCGTCCCCCCTTAGTTAACGTCCAAATCTTGCTCTTCTGTCCGTTGTATCATCTCCGTGCTCCTTGCCATTAGAGCGTTTGCTACCGCTCATGGCTTAAAAGTTAGTGCTGGATAGCTCTGGTCATAGTCTATTACAGGGGACCAGATGTTCGTGAAGCGGTGAAGGAGGCCTCTATTTGCCACCGTGATCTTTTCTGCAACAAAGATGTCCCAAAGTTTCAGCCACCATAGGATCATCAGGGGTCCCTCCGGCGATTTCCAGGTTCGTGCCACTGTGATTTTAGCGGCCAGGAGGAGGTGAGTAAGGAGGGTGGCACTTCTACCCGACCTTGGGTATATGCCTGGAAGCGGGGCTCCTAGTAGGATTGATTCTCTCTCCAAGGGCAGCTTTATCCCAGTTATGTCTGCTATGGTGGCGATGCATTGGGCCCAGAAGTTTGCCACCACTGGGCAGGACCACCACATATGGATCAACGATCCCTGTAGGCCGCATCGACGCCAGCATCGAGGGTCCAAGGCTGGGTTGATACGGTATAGTCTAAGTGGCGGGTAGTACCATCTTAGAAGTAGTTTATGGGCACACTCCCGATTAGTGATGCAGAAGGAGGAGGCCCGGGTGCGAGACCAAATGTCTGACCAGACCTGGTCTTCTATTTAGGTCTGTTTCCCATTGGTTCATGTAGGTTGCGTTAGCGACCAGGAGATTTGTCTGCAACAGCTTGTACATCGTTGAGATTCACCCTCGGTGTGGGGGGATCTGCGATTGTCAGCTCTGTAGGGTCTAGATCTCGGGTCGCTGCCTCGTGTGTTGTTGGATGGGAACACCAATGCCGCAGTTGCACGTATGTGAATCTTTCTGTTTCCGCCAGGTCAAAGGTGTTTTTGCATTGTTCAAAGGTGAGTGGCTGATTCCTCTCAAAGAGCTGGTTTAGGGAGCTGAGGCCGCCGGCGATCCAATTCTTAAAGTTCACTAGGTGGGTTCCTGGGGAGAACACTGGGTTATGAAATACCGGGGAAGCTGGGCCTAGGCCTCTAGGGAGTCCCCTCTGTTTACGAGTCCATTCCCAAGCTTTTACAGTCTGCCTAGTGGAAGAGAGGATGTTCGGCCACGATCTTCGGAGGACGGGGGAAAGGTGCAGGAGGAAGTGGAGAGGGAGGGGTAAGCGGGATTGTTCAATCTCGACCCATCTAGGTCTGTTCGAGGTTATCGTCCAGCCCACCGTGTGAGCCAGCTGGGCTGCGATCTGGTATTTCTGGAGGTCTGGGACTCCTAGGCCTCCCAAGTTCGGATTGCTCAGCATCGTCTTGAGCGGGATCCTTGACTTTTTACCTTTCCAGATGAAGCCTAGTACCTTCCTTTGGAGGCGCAATAGTGGGGACCGGGGGATCAAAACTGGAATGGCCGAACAGGTGTAAAGCAGGTGTGGAAGGAGGTTCATTTTACATGCCGCTATACGGCCCAGTAGTGAGATCTCCTGCGAGAGCCAGCGAGTGAGGTCCTCCTCCAAGGTCTTGAACAGTGGTTGAAAGTTTGCTTGGTAGGTATCCTCCGGTCGGGCTGTGATCTGTACTCCTAGGTAGGGGATGGACTTTTCGCTGAGCTGGATCGGGCAGAGGGCTCTGAAAGAATCCTTACCTTCCTGCTCCAGTCTCATCCCCAGGGCCGATGATTTCGCGAAGTTTATCGCGAATCCTGAAACTTTACCAAAGCGATGAATTTCTGCCAGGGAGGATCTCAGCGATTAGGTGGTGTCCGATATGGTCAATAACACATCATCTGCATATAGTGCTATTTTATGTTGAGTGGGGCCTACTTGGAGGCCTTTGATTCTGGGGTTAAGTCTGATCCTTTGGGCCAGTGGCTCCATAACCAGGGCGAAGAGCAGGGGAGACAAGGGGCATCCTTGTCTGGTGCCGCATGATAAGGGGATCGGATTAGATAAGAAGCTGTTCACGCGGAGCAAGGTCTTCGGTGATTGGTAGTTCGCTAAGACGAGTTTCTGAAATGTGGGTCCAAAGTGAAAGGACTAGGGTGAATCGGAGGAATGACCAATCTACTTTGTCAAAGGCTTTAGTCGCATCTACAGCTAGCACAGCCAATTTACGTGCATCTCGTTGAGTGACTTCGACCAGGTTTAGGACCCTGCGGACGTTGTCTGCAGCGGATCTATTCAGTACGAATCCCGTCTGGTCTGGGTCGATGATGTCCGGGAGCACTCTTGCTAATCGGTTGGCCAAGACCTTTGAGTAAATGTAAGCGTCCAGGTTTAGTAGAGAGATGGGTCTATACGCTGTGATGTCTCTGGGGTCTTTTCCCGGCTTCAGGGCGAGAACCGTGATCGATTCCTGCATGGATGAGGTGATGGACCCCGAGGTAGTGAAGGAGTTAAAGAGCGATGTGAGGGGGGTCACCAGCTGCGAGCGAAAGACTTTGTAAAAGCAGGTCGAGAATCCATCTGGACCCGGGGCCCTTGGTTTGAGACTTTTGAGCTGTCCAGTCATTTGGTCGACTACAAACTGGTCGACGTCATTTGGTCGAAAACCAAATGGTCGAATTTTTTTTTTTTAATTTATATATGTGTTTTGTGGGTTTTCGTGTAGAAAAAAAAAAGAAAGAAAAAAAAGGGGGTTGGGGGGGACCCCCCCAAAAAAGGGGTAAAAATAAAAAAAAAAAAAATTCAACCATTTGGTTTTCGACCAAATTGATTCGACCAGTTGTCCGGTCGACCAATTGTTTTCGACCAAATGACTGGCAACCGACTTTTGATGACTTTGTCGACCTCTTCGCTCGTGATCGGGGTCTCCAGCTCATCTCGCACCGTAGGGGCGATCCGGGGAAGCGCAGCGTCTCGCAGGTACGAGAGCTGCTCTTCAGGTGATCTCGGGGAGGCTGTCATCGTGTCTGTGAGGTGAGTGACTGCGATGTGTTGCTTGTCTCCCTCTGCGAACTGGACTCTGCCCTGGGAATCGCAAAGGCCTAGGATGGAATTTCTCTTTCTGGTCTTCGCCTGTTTTTCCACCAGAAATGTATTGGCCTTGTTCCCTTTAGCGTAGTAGCTCTGCTTAGTTATGGCAAGAATCTGAGCTGTCTTCAGCATAATGTGCTTCTAGCTTCTTTCGAGCTATCTGCAGGGCTCGATGGGTTCTGGGCGTCCCAGTTTTTTGCTTTACATATAGCTTCTGCTCTCTCTACGTCCTCCTGTAAGATCTGGCGAGTCTGGCGCTTCTTTTTGTGGTAGGCCGCTCCTTGGGAGATTAGGACCCCTCTCACAACTGCTTTCATTGCGTCACACATGTTGGCCGGTGAGGTGTCCTCACACTTATTTTCTTTGAAGTAGCCCTTGATGGCTTTCGCTACCACATCCCTTAATGACATGTCATTCAAGATCGGGTCGGATAGGGACCACTTGCGTTTTGGGAGCGGATCAGGGTCATGGGCTCTCAATGTTAGCATGACCGGGGCATGATCCGATAAGATTCTGGGACCTATGGTCACCTCATCGGTGTAAGCCAGGACTTGGGGGGGAGGGGGGGGGGAAGCCAGCAGCAGGTCGATGCGAGAGTAAGTTCTGTGTACATAAGAATAGAATGAGTAGTCGCGGACCTCTGGGTGTAAGACTCTCCATGTGTCGACCACATCTAAGGTGCGGAAAAGTTTAAGTAGAGCTGTTGCCACACTGAAGTGTTTACGAACAGGGGGGTGAGATTTATCTTTGATTGGGTCAAGGGCTCCGTTGAAGTCTCCCCCTATTATCGTTTGACCCTCCACGAATGGCCGGAGGGCATCTTCCAGAGCTGAGTAAAACTCTTCCTGTTTATCATTCGGGGCGTAGATCGAGATAAGGGAGTATAGCTGGCCGTAGATCTGGCATTTAATTGCTACGAAGCGGCCATCTGGGCAAAGCAAAGTGTCTAAAATTTGTGGTCTAAGTGTCTTAGCAATGAGTAAAGCTGCTCCACCTTTTTTGGTGCCGTTCGATGCCAGGAATTGTAATGGGAATTGTCTGTCGCGGAGCCTAGTGAAATCTGCTGGAATCAGGTGAGTTTCTTGAAGGAATACGACTGAGGCCTCTTCGTTCTGTAGACGCTGTAGCATAGATTTCCTCTTCTGCGGCCCGTTTAAGCCTCTGACGTTGAGGGTTAGGAACTTCACTTTCAGGTGTGGTTGAGGGTCATCGTGGGCTTTCCTCGACGGCTGGGGTGGGCTAAGTGGGGGAGAGTCATGAGTTTCAGGCATCATCCAAGAGCTTGGTGACGATGCGGTTCTCTGGTGGTCTTGTTTTATCACCTCTCCAACGGGAGGGCAAACTGAACCGGGAGGGTGAACATGGATGTGTGTGGGGGGCCGGGGTTTTCTGTGCGGCCTTCTCCACGGCCAACAGGGCCAAAACTGATTTCCCCGCCAACAGGGCCGGGGTAGAACCATTGGACTTGGTTCGCCTCCAAGGGTGAGTTGGTGACATACTCCTCGGAGTGGGGTGTGGGCCGCTCGGGGCCCGCGGCTTAGTTATGTTCCGCTTTAGTTTTGGGATCGGCTAGATCACGATAGAGGGTTATGACTGGATCATCGTATCCTCCGGCGTCTCTGTGCTTTAGACCAGGATTGTTGTTGCTGTCTTTGGGTTGATTGGTCCTATTCTTCTGGTGGGAGATGAGGACTGGAGGAGAGCGAGGCCTCCGGGGAGTTTGGATGCAAGATGGATTTCGCGTCCTCAAGATGGCTGATTTTGCGCAGGGTTCCCTGGTATGTGAATTGGAGAGTGGAAGGGAACAGCCATCGGTAGCGGATCTGCTGGCTTTGGAGGAACAGGGTCAAGGGCTTGAGGGCTCTTCTTTTCTGAAGGGTCATCAGGGAAAGATCCTGGAATATCTGAAGTGGGGTACCCATGAATGAGAGCTCGTCCGTGGTGCGGCTTATCGCCGAGATGGCCTCTTTGGTGGCGTAGAAATGGACTCTAGTGATTACATCCGGGGGGCCATCTGAGTCTACTCCTCGCCTCGGGCGCAATCTGTGGGTTCGGTCCAGGACAAGTTGAGCTTTGTCCGTGAGCGGGAGAAGGGCCTGGAAAAAATTGCTTATATATTCTGGTAGTTCTCTGTCTTGGACAGACGACGGGACCCCTCGGATGCGCAGGTTATTCCGTCGTGCCCTATTCTCCAGGTCCTCCTGCTTAAATTCGAGCACTTCGCTTCTAGTCTGCAGCGCTTGAATTTCGCGTCGCATTTCTATTAGTGTTGTGTCATGGCTCTGGGTTAAGTCCTCGACTTCTCCTAGCCTCTGTTCGGCTTCTGTGAGTCGTTGGTCTGTCTGTTCTAGATGTGTGGTGAGCTCGGTCATGCAGGACCTAAACTCAGCTTTGATGTCCCGCATGAAGGCCACAATGTCATCTTTGGTGGCCAGCTTAGCTTGTTCTTCCGGGGCCTTCTGTGGGGTGAGCCTAGGGGGAAGGTCCGGCTTCTTTGCCTTATCCGGCGCTAGGAGCATGGTGGAAATGTCCGAGGACTTGGGTGTTTTAGCGGGCTTCGACATCTTGCCAGTACAATGACCCTGGGGTTTCTTTTCCGGATGGGTCGCAAAGGGTAGGGGACTGCCTGCCAGGGAGCTGATGTTTCAGGCTCTACACAGGGCTGAGATCCGGGATATCAGGGTGACGGTGGGCAGGGGTGCCCCAGGAATTCGCCAGGTGGCTGGGCCAGCGGAGGATCGTGGTTCAGGCTTCTATGGCTGCGTGTCCGGGTTCCTCTGTCGTAACTGGAATGGAGTTGGGGGAGCAGGAGTTCAGCTACTCATCAGGGACTCAAGTGATTCACCCCCGTTGGGCCGAGTTTAGAGCAAGGCCTCAGGGCCCTCAATTAGTGAGTGCCTCGGGGGGCCGAGCGCTTCGCTCACTCCGCAGGGCCGATGCTTATGGGGGATGGGATCACCTCTCTTGTCGCTGCTCACGGATGCTGCAGTTCTTCCAGTCCTCGGTTCGGATCTGGCTCCGACGCTACTCGCTAGTCAGCCACGGAGAAGGGAGCCCTTCGTTTTCACAGCTCCGTCCGCGTCAGTACCCTGGAAATCTTCGGAGCGAGCCGCCGGTGACGGGGCGAGGAATCTCTCCTCTCAGCTCCACCTCCTCAGCAGGTCCCGTCTGCCATCTTGAAAACATCGCTGCCGGACTGAGAGCGCGGGGGAGTTCGATCCATTTCAGTCCTTAATCGGGGAACAATGGAGCCTTACTGCACATCGGCGAGTGCCCCAGCATATCAGCTTGCCATAGCTCCATCAGTCGATTCGATCCGTTCGCTAGGGGTTGATTAAATGCTAAATGCCGCGGGTCTTGGGCGGAGGCTCTCAGGGAAGCAGCCGCATCGCTGTCGCTCCAGGCCACGCCCCCCGAGATGGGCATCCTTTTAAAACCTGATTGAAGTTCAATAAAAACACCCTTGAACTGTGGTCACTTGTGTCTGTCTTATTGTTGATACCACGCATTCCTTACACTACCGATATATTAAGTGCTACATTGTTACATTTACCTGTTTATATTTTTCAGGAAGGTCTGATGATTTTAATCATCGAACGCTATTAAAAAAAGGACATCATTAAGGTACGAAACATTCGCTCCATGAGCGAAAGGGCCAGGAGGATACCTAGGGCCTGTGCCCAAAGCACTCCCCATTATGGGAACAACCCACCCATGCAGGTATTGCCTCTTCCCCTATAGGAACGCTAAGCACATTGTCCCATGTGAATACTGCGATTGCACGTAAGGGTGTATCAGAACCCTAGAAGATTTCCCTATGGAAGCAGCCCATGTGGGAACAACCTCGTATGGCCACTGCCTCATGAGAACCCCACCTATAGAAATACTCTATTTGTGCAGTGAATCATGATAACGTCCCTTATAAAAACAGACAGCCTAATATCATTCCCTGTAAGCTATCACCATTTTAGAGCAACTTTGTCTCCCCTCAAGAACCCCCTACATAGGGAAAAACCTCACTAGAGCACCCCTCTTTCCAATCATCCCCTGTAATAAGAGCATTTCCTGATGATGTACCCCTCTATAATAGCCGCCATGAGATAATGCCTTTGTCAGTGCCTTCTATATAGGAACAACCCCCTCTAAAGTTATTTCATAAAATGGAACCTCCCCCTATAGGTCCAAGTTCTTCCTCCATAAAGAAGGTGCCTATCACAACAAACCATATGTGATAAATAGCATCCAATACACAAACTGCCACCTATAGTAACATCCCTTCTGTTAGAACATTGACTCCTATAGGAGAGACACCCAGCCCAGTAATATCCTTTCTATAAAGCATTTTATCCAAGAAACTCCCATAGTAACACCCCCCATTGGAACATTCCCGCTACATGGCCACTCTTAATAACACCCTCCTCCAAATTGTCCCTATTGTAACAACGCCCCCTAAGTTACATGCATCTTTAGAAACAATTCCCCTGACAGAAACATTGTAGCCTCCTATCTATGAGAGCATTTCCTCTGTAAGTCCTGCCAAGAATAACCCCTATATAAAACATTGCCCCTATAGGAAGAGCTATGAGAACATGGGTCCTATAAGAATGCCACCATAGAAATATCCCCTCTACCGGCACATTCGTATTAGATGGGCACCCTCAGATTTTTTATTTTTTTATTGTTTCGTGTACAGAGTGTAGGTAGCCCACATTTAGGCTGCCATCTTTTAACAGTAGCGTAGTACTGTGAGGTCTTGTAGTTGGTATGTGCGTCCATTGGAATTAGTCCTTGGTCAGGTGTTGTTGAAAGAGCCATGTTTTGAGAGATTTGCGAAATTGAAGAATTGTGGCATTCCGAGCCGACACTGGGATCGAGTTCCAGAAGGTGGGTGCATGACAAGAGAAGGATTGTTTTCGTGTCCTCTCTTAGCGGATGAGTTGTGATTCAAGCCAGTTGGTCGATTTGCTGCGCAAGAAGCGTGTACCACCAGAGATGTGGAGCTTAGCCATCAGGTAGGTTGGTGTGCTACTTGTGACTGCTTTGTTGATGATGCATACAGTCTTGAACAGTATTCTGGCTTGGAGTAGAAGCCAATGTAATTTGCTTAGGATGGGGGCAATTTGGTCAAATTTCCATGCTCCTGTAATAAGATGTGCTGCAGCGTGTTGGACTGCTTTTAGGGGAGCCAAGTGAGCGGCTAGGAGCCCTGTCAGGAGAGCATTTCCCCCCATTGTTATGCGAGACCACAAGGGCCTGCACTACGGTCCGGAAGTCTTGCAGCAGGATGAAGGTTTTGATTTCTTTGAAAGTTAAAGATTCTGAGCCAGGCTGTTTGGGCCTTCTTGGCCATGGGTTTCTGGAAGGACAGGCTGCTGTCAATGGTGAAGTCTAAGGCTTTTGCTGAGTCGGAGAGTTGTGGATCAAATCCTTCATATCATTGAGGTATTGTTGGGCAAGTTGTTTTTTAGCAGGCAGACCGATAAGGATGAATTCAGTCTTGGATGGGTGTAGTTTGAGGTCGGCAGTCGACATCCAGGACCGGATGATGTCTAGGTAATCGCAGAGATGAATGATGTCCTGCACGCTGTTGTACATATGCGTATCGTCCATGTATTGGTGGATGGCTATATTGGGATCTTTGAGGGAAGAGCATAGAAACAAAGATTATTTTGACATTGTGAGAGCTTGGAGATAGATATGCTTGCCATAGGAAGATTGCTATACATCTTCCATACTGCAAGTTGAAGGAGGGTGTGCGGGAGGGTTTGAGTGACAAATTGATACTGCATTTGGCTGTGTTTTTTCATAACTCGAACACCATTTCACTTTAACTTTCAGCTCGTTTCTTGATGAGTAATGGGTTCATCGAAGATCCCTGTGTTTAAATGAATGGACTTTGATAACTGTCCCTCCCTGCCTGGTTGGAGGAAAGGGTGTTTACATAAAAGAGGAGGTTTTAGATGTTTCCACTGTTGTCTAGATTGTTAGCTTCATTGTGGATTTTCTTTAATAAGGAATCGGTTTGTGGTATCTGTAGAAAGTGTTAGTCAGAGAAGTACGCAAGCACTCAACGTCCACGCTTCTAAGCCTTTATTAACTGAGGATCGGCTCCTCTGCAGCAAAGCCCTCGCAGGACAAGGCCGCTGTGTTGAGCGATGCAAGTGTGCAGGAGATGTTGCCCGATGATGTGTACCATGCAACGTAGCGTCCATGCTTCTGAGCCTTTAAGAACCAAGGATTAGACCCTCTGCAGTAAAGCCCTTGCAGGACAATGACACGTTGTTGAGCGATGCAGGTGTTTGGCGATGAAGTTGTCGGAATGGGACGCAAAATCGGAGAGTGCAAGCATGTAGCGCAGCCGTTGAACAGCAGCAACCGTAAGGTAGGAAAGGTGCGGGCGGGGGGCGCAGTTATTACTGCGTCCTTCTAAACTGCCCTACCTTGCTCGTACTTTTCTTTCCAATGCATTTTCTTTTGCACTGTGTCCCACGCTTCCACTAGACTGCCCCTCTCCAGGGTAGCTGTACGCTGTTTCTTTCAGCATTTCTACTGTTTTTTCTTGCACTTCTCTCGCATCTCCTGCTTTTTTCCCCTCTAGGTGAATGCTTGTGAAAACTACTTTCCCCTACAGATTGTATGGGGCCCGGCTCTGTTCTCATGATATGCTTTTTCCAATAGGCCTTTCTCCTCTTCTCTACTATCCCCCTCTATGGCTACCAACTCTCCCCTTAGGGTGCTCTGAGCCGGCTCCCACTGTTGGTATGTGAGGAATCACCCACGTGGACCTGGTGGCGAGACCGGGGTTCAGTTGAGCGCGTAGTGTAGCCGTAGAAATCTTCCTGACAATGCAACTCCCAATAGTACCAAAGGACTGTTCGGAAGGGGAATTGCCCGGAAGATTATGGTGAGTCGGAACACAGCTGCCTAGACAGAGAACACAGTGTCAGGAGTTTGGTTCACGAAGCAAACAAGAGAAAAAAAGCAATAACTGAGCAAACCAAAGTACTCACGTAGAGGGATACCTCTGGGCAATGATAGCAAGTCAGACTGAGCGGAAGGCCAGAGATATCCAGGAAACCAGTCTTGGTGCTTGTCCGTGAAAATGTTCCAGCAGTGGAAGTGGAAACCCAGAAGAAATAGGAAGTCCGTCCGAGGAGCGTGGTTCCAAAATAAGGACAATCCAACCTAAACCTGTACCCGCTGGCACGCGGACGCCTGTAGGGAAATGGAAGTCCGTGACAAGTTCCCAAAGTAAATGTGTTCCTTGTGACAAGTTCCCAAAGTGATGCGTTCCGTGTGACGAGTCCCCAAAAGTTAAAAGCGTTCCTTTCTGGATGAAAAGGGGAGTTCGTGCTTGCAAAAGGACCATGGACAAAACAGATGATTGATTCTGTGTATCAGGACGTGCAGAAAAGGAGTTACGAGGCGACAAGACAGAAAAACGTAAGACAAGAGGGATGGTCGTTCGTTCCGAAGTCAAAGAATACCAGGTATCAAGTACAAGGCCAGGGGTGTCCAATATCAATCCGTAGGGCAAAACAAGGTTGTGGTTCAAGGCAAGAGGTAACAACACCAAGGGGGTTCTAAAATGACAAAATTCAGAAGCAGCGTTCTACGGTCAGGGCGGAGCTTTATACAGAGTCACGTGACCGTGAGGGGAACGTTGCACACGCTGTAGTCGTGCACGTACATGCTCGGGCAACCAGCGTTTCCAAGGCAACCCCCAGCGTTGTCGCAGGGTTTGGAAACGTGAGGAGAAACGCTTCGGCTCCAAAGATCTTGGGAATTCGGGACTTTCATGTTTGGCATAACATTTGGCGGTACTGACAGTATCCTCCCCCAAAGATGCACTCTTCCCCCCACCCCTCCGAGAGGCCAGAAACCGAGCCAAAAGAACTGGAGCATGCAAATTAGATTCAGGCTCCCAGGTACGATCCTCGGGACCATAACCCTTCCAGTCAATAAGGAAATACCGAACACCTCGGGAACTCTTCGAAGCAAGAATAGCCTTCACCTCATACTCTTCCTCACCCTGTACCCTGACCGGAGGTGGACGAACGGGGAGTCTGGTCCCCTCAGAACACTGTTTCAAAAGAGATACATGAAAAACCGGATGGATCTTCCATTTGTCCGGTAGTTCCAGTCTAACTGCAGACTGGTTGATGATATCCTTGATCCGATAAGGACCTACGTATCTAGGTTTCAAACAACTTCTCATGGGAATATGGAGTTGCTTGGTAGAAAGCCAAACCAACATACCCGGTTGATAATCGGGCGCGGGAGACCTATGTCGGTCGGCGTTGTCCTTAGAACGTTCCTGGGCTTCTTTTAGACGAGAATGTACCTGTTGATGCAGAATAGTAATGTCCCTAAGACTGTCCTGGACTGTGGGATTGTCTGACAAGACCGGAAGATCCAATGGCAAAGAACGTGGGTGGTAACCATACAAGGCAAAGAAAGGAGAAGTACCTGTGGAAGTGTGAACTGAGTTGTTATAAGCAAACTCGGCTGCCACTAACACCGACAACCATGACTCTTGATGCTGCATAGTTAAACAACGTAAGTACGGCTCAAGAGTAGCATTCAATCTTTCCGTCTGACCATCCGTTTCCGAATGATAAGCAGTAGAGTACCTCGCATCAACCCCCAGGGACATGGTAAGGTGTTTCCAGAAACGCGAGGTGATTTGCGAGCCTCTATCGGATATTATGATGTCAGGTAGACCAAAACAGCGGAAAACGTGGCGAAGAAACAGATCCGCTAACAATGGTGCCGTAGGTAGACCTTGACATGGGACAAAGACTGCCAGTTTAGAGAAAGAATCAATCACCACCCATATGGTATCAAAGCCCTGGACGGATGGGAGTTCTGTGATAAAATCCATAGATATCATAGTCCATGGTTTGCGCGGAACCGGAAGGGGACATAACAATCCCATGGGTTTCATAGTTGTGGATTTACACTGGGCACAGACGGCGCAGGTAGAGATGTAATCCGAGATGTCTTTCTGCATTGAAGGCCACCAGCACCATCTCTTAAGTTGCTCCAAGGTCTTACGCAAACCGGAATGGGCTGAAATCAGAGTCATGACCCCAATGTAACGCTGTTCGTCTGGAATCAACATCTGGAAGAAACAGACGACCGTTGACATAAGGCAATGTGTTAACAATTGTCATGTTAAAGCGTTCTATCTCCGGAGGATTCCCCAAAACCCATTTTCTAATGGAATCCTTTAATGAAGGCTTCAAGGTACAAGAGCATATGACCTGATTGGGTAACACCAAGCCACCAAAGTCCTTGGGAGAGGAGTTATCCCCATACCTCCTAGAGAGTGCGTCCGCTTTGGAATGTAGAGCTCCGGGACGATACATAATCTGAAAATTGAACTGTGAAAAGAACTCGTGCCACCTGGCATGCCTGGCTGTGGTGCATTTCACTGACTGCATAGCACAAAGGCTACGATGATCAGTGTAGACCTGAACCGGAGTATCAGTACCCAGGAGGTGATGTTGCCAAACTTTGAAAGCATCACGCACAGACAACAGTTCACGCTTGGTGACAGTGTAGTTCGTTTCATATTTGGTAAGTTTCCTGGAATGAAACGCCACAGAATGAAGGAAACCCGTGTCCTTACAATACTGAGACAACACCGCACCAACTGCTTGATCCGAAGCATCAGCCTCCACGTAGAACTGTTGCATAGGCTTGGGATGCTGGAGGACTGGTGCGGAGGTAAAGGCTGTTTTGAGGTTGTCAAAGGCTGTCTGTGCTTCCTTCGTCCATTTGAACCCGGTCTTAGGGCTGGTAAGGGCAGTCAAGGGGGCAACAATGGCAGAAAATGAGCGTATAAAACGTCTATAAAAATTAGCAAATCCTAAAAAGGACTGCAAGGACTTGATGGACGTAGGAGCAGGCCAATCCAGTACAGCCCTTACTTTAGAATCACTCATACCAACTCCTTGGTTCGTGATGTCATATCCCAGAAACTCAACATGCTTGGCATGGAAGATGCACTTCTCTAATTTCGCATGGAGACGATGGTCTCATAACCTTTGAAGTACTGTGGAGACATGCTGAACATGAGTATCATAATCAGGGGAGTAGATCAGGATATCATCAAGATATACAATGACGTATTGGTCGAGTAAATCACTGAAAACATCATTGATAAAATATTGAAACGTAGCTGGGGCATTACTTAAGCCAAACGGCATAACCAAGTATTCGTACAGGCCATACTTTGTTTTAAAAGCCGTCTTCCATTCGTCACCCTTCCGCATTCTGACCAGGTTGTAAGCGCCCCGTAAATCCAATTTAGTGAAGATGGTAGAAGAGCCCAATTGGTCTAGAAGAACTGAGATAAGCGGAATTGGGTACTGGTTACGAACGGTGATAGCGTTCAATGCGCGGAAGTCGATGCAAGGGCGCAAATCGCCTTCTTTTTTCGGGACAAAGAAGAGAGGCGATGCAGCCGGAGAACGTGATGGTCTAATAAAGCCAGAAGCCAAGGATCTGTCCAGATACTCCTTTAGCACTGCGTCCTCCTTCTGGGTTAGGGAATAGACACGACCAAAGGGTACAGTGGCATTAGGCACCAAATCGATGGGACAGTCATACTGTCGATGTGGTGGTAGGATCTCAGCGCCTTTCTTGTCAAAGACGTCCTTGTAGTCTCTGTACTCCCGAGGCAATACCGTAGACATGACTGCTCCAATGACCAAAGCGGAATCCAATAGATGAGTACTGGGTCCCGAAGATGAGGATCCTAATGTCCCACAAGTCGTAGCACAGAATTCTGAATGAAAGGATACCGTCCCTTTAGTCCAATACACTAACGGATTATGTTTCTTAACCAAGGCAACCCAAGGATGAGCTTGAATTGGAGTGCTGTAATGACATCAAAGGCTATGGTTTCGGTATGACCAGAGGACGTAGTCATAAGGTGATCTACTGTTTGTTTGGTAACCAACCCTGATAAAAGTCGTGCCGTCAACGGCGTTGACCAGTTCGGGGGAAGGCTTGGGAATCAGAGGAATACCATGGTCCTGAACAAACTGACTATCAACATAATTCCCAGTAGCCCCTGAATCCAATACTGCATCAACAGAACAAGAAACCATTGAAGGAGCGAAAATGTCATGGGAAACAAAACCATGGTATCCGAGCCCGCACTGGTGGGACTCGACAAAGGGGCTCTCTCTATTGCCGAGCTTTGGAGTTTCCCTGTTTACGTGGTTTCTTCGGGCACTGTCTCAAGAAATGTTCCGAGGAACCACAGTAATAACATAAATTGTTCTTCCTGCGGGTATCTCTTTCTTCAGATGACAGAGGAGCCCTGAGGGTACCTATCTGCATAGGCTCAGGCGTAACATGGCTTTGATCACTAGATACTGGTGTTGGATAGGGAACCAGACTCTTTTCCCCTTTGCGTTCTGCCCTTCGTGCATCGACTTGTAGAACCAGGTCCACCAATTCAGAAAAAGCGACAGGAACCACGGGGACAGTGGACAGAACATCCTTGAGTGAGTCTGAAAGACCTTTATAAAACAGAGCCCCTTTCTTCACCTCAGGCCAATCCGTCTCTGCTACCAGTTGGTTGAACTTCGCCAAGTAGGACAATAAGGGCATATCCTTCTGTTGTAAGGAGAGCAGCTCCAGATCAGAGGCTTGGGACTTGTACCGAGTGTCAAAGACACGGGACATAGCAGAGATGAGGGCATCGCAATCGTACAAATAATGGCTACCCTGTTCCAATAAAGGATTAGCCCAGACCGCTGCTGTTCCCCCAAGTTAGGATAACACAAAAGCCACCTTGGTAGTGGCATCAGGGAAAGACGTAGGACGACATAAGAAATGTAGTCTACATTGGTTAATGAAAGTACGGAACGTCTTAGGATCCCCCATGAACCGTTCCGGAGGGGCCAAAGGAAACTGTGCCGTCATGTAAACGGGCGCGTTCTCTTGTCGAGGAGCGCCTGCCCCAAGGGCAGAACCAGAAGAAGGGGCACTCGCACCACCACCTGCCTGTAAGTTAACTTGCAGGGCGTCGATCCGACGCTGGGTAGCATCATGAGCCGCAATCATATCTGCGCGTAAACCAGCGACCAACTGAAGCAAAGCTGCCAACGGATCGTCGGCAGCTTCCATCATGGTTAATTATACGGCTTCTGAATATGTGAGGAATCACCCACGTGGACCTGGTGGCGAGACCGGGGTTCAGTTGAGCACGTAGTGTAGCCGTAGAAATCTTCCTGACAATGCAACTCCCAATAGTACCAAAGGACTGTTTGGAAGGGGAATTGCCCGGAAGATTATGGTGAGTCGGAACACAGCTGCCTAGACAGAGAACACAGTGTCAGGAGTTTGGTTCACGAAGCAAACAAGAGAAAAAAAACAATAACTGAGCAAACCAAAGTACTCACGTAGAGGGATACCTCTGGGCAATGATAGCAAGTCAGACTGAGCGGAAGGCCAGAGATATCCAGGAAACCAGTCTTGGTGCTTGTCCATGAAAATGTTCCAGCAGTGGAAGTGGAAACCCAGAAGAAATAGGAAGTCCGTCCGAGGAGCGTGGTTCCAAAATAAGGACAATCCAACCTAAACCTGTACCCGCCGGCACGCGGACGCCTGTAGGGAAATGGAAGTCCGTGACAAGTTCCCAAAGTAACTGTGTTCCTTGTGACAAGTTCCTAAAGTGATGCGTTCCGTGTGACGAGTCCCCAAAAGTGAAAAGAGTTCCTTTCTGGATGAAAAGGGGAGTTCGTGCTTGCAAAAGGACCGTGGACAAAACAGATGATTGATTCTGTGTATCAGGACGTGCAGAAAAGGAGTTCCGAGGCGACAAGACAGAAAAACGTAAGACAAGAGGGAGGTCGTTCGTTCCGAAGTCAAAGAATACCAGGTATCAAGTACAAGGCCAGGGGTGTCCAATATCAATCCGTAGGGCAAAACAAGGTTGCGGTTCAAGGCAAGAGGTAACAACAAGAAGAGAGCTCCAAAATGACAAAATTCAGAAGCAGCGTTCTACGGTCAGGGCAGAGCTTTATACAGAGTCACGTGACCGCAAGGGGAACGTTGCACATGCCGTAGTCGTGCACGTACGTGCTCAGGCAACCAGCGTTTCCAAGGCAACCGCCAGCGTTGTCGCAGGGTTTGGAAACGTGAGGAGAAACGCTTCGGCTCCAAAGATCTCGGGGATTCGGGACTTGCATGTTTGGCATAACATTTGGTGGTACAGGGAGCTGGTTTCCTGACATGGTACTCGTTGCCTGCGACTGTTTTGTTGTTCTTTGTACTCTGTTGTAGATGATGTAACCCTAATGTAACCTACTGTTCTTAGCCTGTTTCCTGTACCTGTGTATCCTTGTGTTCTATCTATCTCTGTACCCCTCCCTTGCACCTCAGTTGCTCAGCCTTGCGAAGTGCGTCCTCTCCTCCCTCCCACACCCACTATGGTGCTCTCCATTTCCCCCATCTTCTCGAATTGTTTCTCTATCTCCTATCCTTCTCCTCTCACTAAGTCTGGTAGGAAGAAAGGAAGAAGCTTAAGGAGTACACACTGGTCTCCAACCCAGGCCTTTCCATGGCCGACGCCTATGTCAGTGCTTCCGCCAGAGAGACTCATCGACATTCTGTCGTTCCTTCACCTGACCTATGGAACCTTCATATGGTCGCTCTGCTCTCTCCTTGTTCCTCCTCACCCATTACTGGTGGCACACGTTGGGAGGTCTTCTTAGCATCCTTCCATTCCTCCAGAGTCATCATTAATGTCTATCTCAATGGTACCATTGTGGTATAGGGCCTCAGACCAACATTTTACTTTTTGATAGGCGCCTCCCTCGCCTCATCAACTTTCTTCCTTCTGTCACCCCGGCTACCACTGCGCTGGCCACCTTCGTCCACCAACCTGGCTCCCTTGCCATCTTCTTCTATGGCATCCTTGCCACCCCCTCCCTCCGCTACTCTGGCTCCCTTGCCATCTACCTCCTTGTCTCCCTTGCCACCCTCTCCCTCCGCTGCTCTGGCTCCCATGCCAGCTTTGGCTCTCCTGGCTCCTTTGCCTCCCTCGTCCTCTACTTCTCTGGCTCCCTTGCCAGATGCCTCTCTCCTGGCTACCTCGCCTCACTTGGCCACCACCTCTCTGGCCCCTCTGCCATCTCGTCTTCCTTGGCTCCTCTGCCTCCCCCTCTCCCTACCTCCCAGGCTCCTCTGCCACCTGCTTTGGGGTCCGCTGTACTTCTCCTTGGAAGTCTTACCAAAGTGGAAACCTGCTCCACATTGCTACTCTAAACAGTTGCTCTGCTGTCAAATACCTCTCTGACATTTGCTACCTCCTGGAACTGCTGGATCGAGATGTTCTAGCTCTTACCGATACAAGGTTTAAGGCCAGCTCTGTCATGAGTTTTGACACACTTCTACCTGCGGGATACAAGATCCTCTCCGAGCCCAGGCCAAACAGCCGCTGAGGCGGAGTGGCCCTGGTCTTTCCTGAGTGGATTCCTGTCTCCATCATTCCCACTCAAGCCTACTCCTCCTTTGAATTCCTGGTCTGCAGGCTCTTTGTTTCTCCAGGCTCCTCTTTGACCCTGGTCACCTTCTACAGGCCACCTGGCCAGGCCACCCTCTTCCTCCATGAATGGGCTGACCTCACTTCTTCTCTCCTCTCCTCTACCTCCCAGCTTCTCCTCCTTGGGGATCTCCTGACTCCTCAGGACTTTTCTGCAACCTCTGCGACTCTCTCTCCCCCCCCCTTTCCATTCTATCCTCTGGTCCGACCCACTCTGCCGGACACACCTTGGATGCTCTCATCTCCTCTGACATCCCTCTCTCGAACCCTACCACTACTCCTCTCTCCTGGACTGACCACTTTCTTCTCTCCTCTCACTTGAAGCTTCCTGTTTCCCAGGCAAAGCCCCACCCAACACTGCCACCCTCCTTCATGATCATCCGACCCATTAAAAGAGTGTCAGTGTCCACCGTCTCTCCTCCACCTACTCCTGCGGGTGACTGCCATCCTGACACAGCTCTTTCCAACTTTCACCTTTCCATCTCTAACACTCTTGACATCCTTGCTCCCGTCATGAGGATCTGCCTGTAGCCTGAATAAGTGAAATTCTTGGTAAAACTCAGATCTCGCCGCCCTGAAACGCAAGTGCAGAGCAGCTGAACGGAAATGGGGACCTTCAGGTTCACCCTCTGAAAAACTGTCCTGCCGCCTACTCCAAAGGCAATTTAGATTCTCCATCCTCCCTAAAAAAAATAATTTTAAAAAGAGTTCACATTCAAGCCTGCATCTCTGTGGCATCTAACACTATGGCCAAACCTTTTAAAATCTGCAAAGAGCTGGCCACCAATCCTACTGCAGTATCTCCCTCTACCACACCCACCCAGGCCCTCTGCTTGGCGCTGGGCTCTCATTTCACCACAAAAACTCAGAACATCCTGTCCTCACACTCATCTGCTCCCCTCCCTCACTCCCTCTGCCCTCTCCCGGCCCTCCTTGGCTTCCCGGTCTTCCCTCCTTCTCCCCTCCTTCTCTCCTCCCTCTCTCCTGTCTCACTTGATGAGGTTTTCCAGACAAGTCCGGTCTATGAACGTCTCATCCAAACAGGTGTCTCCTTGCCCCTCCAGTACCATTAAGGACAACAGTGACTCTCTCGCTCCAGCCTTGGCCGATCTCTGCAAACACTCGTTTGCCACTGGAGTTTCCCCCCTCTCCTCTCACGCACTCCCTTGTGCACCCCCTGTTCAAAAAGCCTTTTCTGACCCCACCATCCTGGCACTATTGCCTGATTTCTGTCACTCCTTTCCTGGGCAAACTTCTACAGAAATTGTCCATCTCCCAGCTAACACTCCACGCTGAATCTGTTGGTTGTCTCCATGACCATCAGTCTGACTTCACAGCAGCCAGAGGCATGGGAACTGCTCTCCTGAACACCTATGAAGACTTACTCTGTAACCTTGACTCTCTTTCTCCCTCTGACCTCATCCTCCTTGAACTTTCTTCTGCTTTTGACACAGTGAACCATAACATCCTGATCACCCGTCTCCGAGATACCCTGGGTATCCTGGATCAGGCTCTGGCGTGACTATCCTCTTTCCTCTTGGACCAACCTTCCCAGGTTGAACTTTGGTCCTTCCTCTCCTCCATCGCACTCTCAACATGTGGTGTTCTCCTGGGATATTTCCTCTTGCCCTGGTTTTTTAATGTCTATCTGGCCCCCCTGATCTCTACCTTTTACTCTAACTTTAAATGTCATGCGGGTGACACGCAGCTCTCTTTCAGGCTACCTCAGCCTCCTCAACCTCCTCCTCCTCCTCACTCGTCCCGGACACTTTCCGCTATTCAGGCATGGTGCGTCTCTAATGATATCTGCCTTAATGCCAGTAAAATGGAGATCCTTCTCATTGGGACCCCTGCTCCCGCTTTTCCCCTTTCACTCTGGCTGGCCTCCCGTGGCCCTGTGCCCTCACTCTCTTGTGAAGACGAAAACCTTAGGGTCATCTTCGACTCCACTCTCTCCTTCTCTCCACACATCACTGACATCTCCAAAAAGTCCCGAGGGCTTGCAAAATCTACTAGCCCACTCGCATTGGCGAGGAGATTTTATGAAGGGCGAGTACCATGCGCATAGTACTCGACCTTGCTGACAAATGAGTATGGGGATGTTTGAAACTCATTCAACATTTGCTGCAAACAAACCTGTTGGCAGTAAGTGTCAAATAAGAGTTTAATTGTGCACAACTGACATTTCAGTGGCAACATTGCCCCAAATATGAAGTGTGCTTATGGTGATATGCACCATTTTACAGAAAGCACCGGTAAAGTTTTATTCACCCGTAACCATGAGGCATGTGCTTTTCTCTTAGAGTATGTAAACTAAGGAACTTGCCCTGTAGGTCCAGTAGGATTTTTAAGAATTTGCGAGTCCTAGTCCCACTTCCAACTGCACCTTCTCGGAGGTATTCTACCCTTTCTCACCTTCTCTCAGAAGCTCACCGTCTCCAGAGCCCTGGTTCTCTCTAGCCTTAACTATTGCAACAGCCTCGTTCTCAATCTACCTGACTCTACCCTCAGCCCTCTGCAACTCGTCCAAAACAGGACCTCAAGACTTATCCTTGGTCTCAAGCCCAGGGACAGCATCTCTCCGGCTCTGAAATCCCTCCACTGGCTCCCACTGGCTGCAAGGATCAAGTTCAAGACACTCTGCATTGTGCACAAGACTTTCTGGGCCTGGGGCCCGTACTATCTCCAACGCTGTCTTCCTAAGTACCTTCCTTCCAGAGCCCTCCGCTCGTCTACTTCCAATTCTCTACGGGTGAGTTACTTCTTCAAGCAGAGACTGGGTGGTAAATCTCTTTCCTCTGCAGGTGCCTCCCTCTGGAATGGCCTCCCTGCCACTCTGTCCTCCTTAAATTCCAGAAACTCCTCAAGACCTTCCTTTTCTCCTCTTCCTTCTCTCTGCCTCTCCTGTGCTAACCTTGCCCCTCCTCATTTTCTTGCTGCCTTCCCTATGCTATCCTTCCCTTCCTCCTGCTCAGTTATGTTGGTATCGGGTAATAAAATCGCGGCACAAATGTCGCCAGTAAAAAAAATGGCAGCAAAAATGCTGTGGTTTGACCCGGTAAAGGTGTACCCCATTATACCATTCATGGGGAGTGGGGGTCCGGGTGTTGCAAAACCACTGCATTTTTGCCACAATATTTTGCCACAATATTTTGTATTCACAGCCATTTTTGCCACGATTTTAAGACATGGAACTGTTATGTTGACTGGCTGTCTGGTGCTCCTCTGAGTCATATAGGACATCAGCCCCTGCCACTTGACTTCTGGCTCTCCTGCACTGCCTCCTGGCCTTCCTTGCACTTCCAGGGTTTGTTTCACTTGGATGCCCTGCCTTCCTTGCACTTAACCCAGGGCACTGTTGCACTGGGTGCACTTCTCCCCCTTCCTCTCCCCTGCCCTTCTTGTCTGTGCACTTGCACAATCTAAATGATACTAGGCCTAGTAAGATCGTTTCTCTTGTGCTCCCCTATATTCCCCTCCCTGCCTGGTTGCGCCTTGAAATATCTGTGTTTAGGCGCATTATAGGGGGGTGTGGCCGGAGCTCATGGAGTAGAGGTGCCTGGGCAGAGCTCCCGTCCTGATCCTGAATAAGATCCTATAAACTGGTGGCAGCGGAAAGTAGTAATGCTGTAAAAGGTGTCTTTGTGAGGAGAAAGCAATCTTGCGTACAGTCAGCGGAAATCCGATGATAATCGGAGCTTTCCCCTTGGTGAAAGGGGCTTGTGAACATGAGACCCAAGACCACGAAGATGGTGGGCGGCGCCGGGCCTAGAAGCAAGGTGGAGGAGGGGCGGGCCCCAAAGCTGGAGCGCACTGAGCCCGGTGCAGACTGAGCGACTGGCGCCTTTTCATGGCTCGCGACCTATCTGGGGCTGAAACTGCTGCTCGTGACGTTAGAAGGCGGAGGACCCACCGGGAGAATCCAGCAGAGAGCGAGAAGGAGTCGTCCCTAACCGCCTGCCAGACAAAGACGAACGTGGAGATTCCAGGCACTTTAGAGGCTGAGAAGTTCGGGAACCGGTGCAGACAAGGCATGCGGCCGGGCACAGAGGGCTGAGCAGCGTCGGACTGACCGTGCTACGGGGACAGGCACAATCAGTGGGATTCTTGGCCCAGAGTAACGTGCCGGCCAACAAAGAGTGAAGATTGCCAACAGCAACGGACTCGTGTGAACAATAAGGGGGCGAACTACGCTGGAACTGACTCCAGCAGTGAAACCTGGAAGCTGGGCGCCCCACGAGAGGCCTGGGTCCTGAACGGGGACGCGCAGGCGCTACTGAGAGGCGGACAAAGGAAAGAACGAGCAACTCGAAGCACGGGCACAGCAGTAGAAGCCACAAAACTAACGCGCAGGAGGGGAAGCAACGAAACGGTGAGCAGGGAGGACCGGGCCATGGTAAATCCACACAGCATAAATTGGAGGCTTATACACCTCACGACGACCGTAAGCTTTGAAACATTGCGTGCTACGGGATGAAAGAAAAACAGTGGTAGAAAACAGCAATGCAGTACAAATGGAAGATGCCCAAAGTCACTGAGCTGAAAGATGAGGTCCACTAAGACGCAAATTAACATTACGAAAACCCAGAGGCGTACAATTGGCAACCCCTAACATTGGGGGTAGCAAACTGTGATTACCATCATTGCTGGGGTGAGCCACAGCGAATAGCAGCGTTAGGCGGGGGAAAGCGAGCTACAGCAGAAGCTGTGAGGACAGCAGGGACAGGAGGTTGAGAGTGGGCTGACGCTGAAGAGCACCCACCACAGAGATGGCTGCATCATCTAACACAGCTTACCGCCCCTCCACACCACGATCCGAGCCGAGACTCAGAGTAAGCAAGAGGTCAGGAGGTGGGTGGCTACAATACTTACTGGCTGTCTCAGACTACCTCCACTGGTCAGACCACAGGGGAACCTACGGAACATGAGTGGACCAGTGCTGGCAATGCAAAGCAGCGGGGCTAAGTGTAATTGTACACAAAGAGAGCAGCTCGTACAAGAAGGCCCCAAAAACAGCCAACAACCGCAAGGACCGGCACAAGCCTCAACGCTAAAACCAACAAAATCTTGGTCATTGACAAACGGACAGAATTCGCTGAACAAACAACCACATTTGACCAAGCACGTGCACTATTGGGGTGAACTGATGGACACTACTAATAAAGAGAAGGACTTCGACACGGCTGCGACACATACGGGACCCCAACAGCACTGGGCCTTGGAGAACGCAAAACTGGACTACTGGCAGTTGCCACTCAGGGAGGCCCAGGAAAGATATGTCCCCACCAAAAGGGAAAAGCAAGTCTTCAATCATGGACTCCTTTGTCGCACCCAAATTACGAGAGCAAGCACAAACCAGCAGCGGGACACATCCTGCACAAGAAGCACCAAACGAGAGTAACAAAGACAAACAGGTGCTGGATGCAATTGCAGCGCTGTGCTCATTCATAGCGACTAAAATAGGAGAGGTCAAAGAAGATATGCAGCTAATGAGGCAGGACGTGCGCAACCTGACAAGTGGGTAACGGCTACTGAGACGGGGCAAAAAGAAACAGTGGAAACACTGAAGGACTTAGACACCAGAGTGGAGGAGTTGGAAAAAAGGAACACTGTCCTGGAGGCGAGAGCGGAAGAGACTGAACAATGTACGCCTACTGGGAATTACGGAAAGGAATTACCCCACAAGTTTTGTAGAGACTGCAGCAAGAGATTGGCACTGGTCGACTTTCACAGCGATTCGTGGTGGAGAGGGCCCATAGAATGCAACAAAAACGACCACTGCCGGGATCGTAACTCCCGTCCGATGATAGCAAAGATCATGAATTTCCAAGACCGAGAAATTGTCCTGCGCTACTCGAGGGAAGGAGGAGAGATAAGAAGGGATCACGCCAAAATCGCCATATACCCTGACTATACTCCTGCAGTACAAAGGGCAAGAAACTCCTTTGTCCTGATCAAGATCAGGCTTCGCCAATTGAATCTCAAATATATGTTGATGTACCCATCCAGGCTCAAGGTACTATACTGGGGCCGAGCTATTTTCCTTGAGACCCCGGCGGCAGCCACCATGTGGCTGGAGCACAACAACCTGGATGGGGGAGAGGAAGCCGTGACAGACTATGCGCTTGCATGCAAAATAGAGGGAACAGCGACTGAGACACTTAGACTGAACAAGTGGAAGAGTTTGTCTCTGGAGATATTAGAGCACACCGCTGCCAAGAAGTAGAAGTTAAATCAGACGGGGGCACTGCTGGGCCACTTGGCCTGGGCTACTGGTTTGCACCCTGCAAAAGGACTGGAGTCGGCCTGTTGCTGACACTATACACCTGCACAAGAAGACCCGGATGGGCCAAGAAGGCGCAGGGGTCCCTGAGCGTTGCCCGGACGGAGCAACTGCTGGGCGCAGTTGGTTAGTTTTGTTTTGTTGTAGTTTGAAAAGTTACATGTTCTTCACAGACACAGATATAGCAGAGAATCATGCAACTGAAAGTAAGAGAGGCAAAAGAGGAGGGGGGACAGGCTGAGTGTGGGAACTTGGTACCGAACATACTAGAATGAGGCGTGCGGTGGATGGAAACGCCCAGAAATGGCAGCAGACTTAAAGGTACTAACGTGGAATGTCAGAGGGATGGGCACTTACATGCACAGGAACCAAATCAAATCCTTTTTAATGAGGAAAAAAGTCTCCATTGCACTACTGCAGCAGACCCATCTCACGGCAGACAGCATACATAAGATACAAGAACACTGGGGAGGGCAGGGATTTGGAGCAACGTACTCTAGGTTTGCAGGGGAGTGTACACCTGGATAAATGAAGCCGTACCCTTCAGCCTGTCAAAGGTGGAGACGGATGCGGATGGAAGATACCTAATACTCAGAGGAAGCATTGATCAGTTAGAAATGTGCATAGTTAACTCCTACCAGCCTAACCATGGGATCCCAGCGCACTTCACTACACTGAGCGCTAAAGTAGCCCCTTACCGTGATTGCTTTTTTATTTGGGGAGGGGCGCTTTTAATCATGTCCGAGACCTAGACCTGGATAGGTCTAGCAATGGCGGCCCGGGGGACACTGAATAAAGTGATTGAGAACCTGGACCTGGTAGACGTATGGAGGGCATTTCACCCAGGGAGCAAGGAATATTCCTACTTTTCATCGCCCCATGGGTTGTACACTAGAACTGATTATCTGCTGATAGACAGAACCCACCTGCCACAGGTTGAATCGGCACATTATCTGGCCAGATCAATTTCTGACCACTCACCGCTAGTTATGGAGTGGAAGATCCGGGGCCCTAGGCCCCCTATACCACAGTGGCGTATACTGACGGGTGCACTGACGGACAGCGCCTTCAAAGAGGGGCACAGGAGCAAACTGGTGGAATATATAGGAAACAATGTGGGAAGTGTGAAGGGCTGGGACACTGTGGGAAGCACTGAAGTTGGTGGTGAGTGGGGGGTCATCGCTAGTGCAGGGGGTATCAGAAAGACACTTAGAAGAGACCTGGAATTATGGGAAGAGACGATTAGGCAAATGGAAGCTGGGGCCCTGAAAACCAAGGAGATCGAAGCGGAGCTAGCGGCAACCAGAGGCAGCTGCCAAGAAGCATGGGGTAGGCTAGCAAAATTTGATCAAATAGCGAAAACCACTAGAGCACACTTAGAAGGGGATACGCCTAGCAGGCTCATATCATGGTTGTGCAAGAAGGAAAACCCGAAGCACATGACCACAGTAATTAGGGATGAAACGGGCCAGATACACAGGACGCAGCACTCAATCAATGACACCTTCCAGAAATATTACTTCGACTATAGAGATGCAACACACTAATACCCTGTGATAAGATGTTGGACACGCTGGAAGAAATAGGCCTGCCCACACTGGACAATACCCACAGAGATGCGCTAGAAATGAGATATCGGTAGATGATATAAATAAGGCAATCGAGTCTCTAGCAACCAGCAAGAACCCCAGGAGTCATGGGCTGCTGTTAGGCAGAATCCTGTGCAGTTTCCTTAGGGAGCACTACAGAAGATTAGGACTACAGGTGAGAGCAATAAATCCCCTTTGGTATCAGTCTGTACCACAAAGATTTAGTTGGTAGCTGTGGCTGAGCAGTCAGACTTATCTCAAGAGGGATATGAGCAGTATTCAGGGTTTACACAATAGGCCTACAGTACTATGGCACAAGGAAACGCTGACCAAAGCTTTGTATTAAAAAATAGGTATATATTTATTTTATACACTTCTAGTTACACATCTATCACAGTCATCAAGCAAGTTAAAATAAGTCAAAGAAAAATATACACGCTCCCTAGTTAAATTGTAGACCAAGTGAACCAGAGTGCAAACTGAGGAAAACGGCACAGTGAAAATCACACACAAGGGATACTCTAGCAATTTCTCACAAGGGAGGGAAAGCACAAGTTATATAGAAATAGCTTCTTACATGCCCTAGCAACACTTCCCATAAGTTTGTGAACCAGTTTAAGCAAGACAGTGCATCAGTATAGGAAATACTTAAATGATAGCTGAGCAAAATGGCATTTCACAAGGTTTAGAAAGGGGAAGAAAAGGGTAGTTATACGAAGTAGGTGCATCAACACAGTTCTAGTAGAGAAGCAATCTAAAGAAGGCAGTTCTAACAAATGTAGCTAGAGTCAGTAGGCCTGTGCCAGAGTCAGTGGTACAGGGCAAGGGCCCAGGAGCAAAATGTTCTTGCAGCTGCAGTCAAGTCTTTGGTTAATGATTTTGAAAAGGTGGATGCAGAAGTTGAAAGACAATGTTAAGAGAGAGGGGCAGCAAACCCAACAGGTAGGTAAAGGATTTAAAACACCTTTAGGGCTACCGTGACGAAAGAGCGGCCTGGCGGAACAATGTACCTTTAAAATGAAGAAGTGGCTCCTGCTGTGGCGGTTGTTCCTGGTAGTTCCTGCAGTTCAGGGGATCCAGCAGAGGAAGAGAGAGGAAGAGAGGCTCTCGTCGTGGAGGAAGGTACGAGTTACTGCACTACCCAGGGATGAAACCAGCCGCGGTGTTGCCCGACGAATAAAAGGTACGCTCCTTTAAATCGCGGTCTGGGTGGACGGGTGCCTGGCTATCCGGTCTCCAAGTACCGGGTACTGGCGATTCGACCAAGGGAGGTCTGGGAAGGCGATTGGCAAACTGGTTGGCCCCACCAGCTCAAGGGAAGAAGGCTCTTGCAGATGAAGATCTTCTCTCGTCGTGTGGAGAAAAGTGGTGAGACGCTGACGCAGGGCTTCACCGGGGGTTCAGTCGTTGCAGAGGTCTTTGGCTTCTCTCCTCTTCGGCTTCTTAGTTCCAGTGGCGACGTCTTGCTCTTCCAGTCCTCAGGACCCTGCTTTTATGCAAAAAGATCCCCATTCATACAGCCTAGCTGTCACTCACACAGTGGAGTGGTCATCTTGGCGCGAGACCCTCCAGCCTATCAGGATATAGTGTGACATGGGTTGCTGAGGCAACCCTGTCCATGGGTCCTACTCCCCCCTCCCACACAATGGACCCACCCCAGACTCAGTGGTGCCGAAAGGAGCGCTTCTCAGCAGAAGCCCGCCAAAAGGACGAACAAAGGATCCCCAACCTGGGTTAGGAGTTTAGAGAAAGACACGAGAAAGAAGTTATATTAAAGTTCTGGCAAATAAAACCTACCCGAGTAAAGTTAATATTAAAATACACCAGCGGTATGTTAGAGGGTTAGAGGGTGTCAGAAAATGTGGTAGCCTCGAACAATGGGAAAATCCCATAGGAAAATATTTGCGGTCGAATATATACGGTAGTAACCACTGCCACCAGCCAGAAACCTTTGAGAGGGGGACTGTACGGTACCCCCTTGAAAATGAACATAAGGGAAAAACTATTAACCCTTCCCAGTACTTCCACAGTAAGATGGGTTGTATTGGTTTAGTTCACAAAAATTGACTAGTAAAGTCAATGGGGACTTTACATGCGCTGGGAGACAGTAGTCAGTCCAGGGTATAGAGTCTAGTTTGGGGGAATGCTAGTGGGAAAAAGAGTCTCACTCTTATTAGGAGAAAAAAACAAAAACCTTCAAATCCAGCAAAGCTGCTGGGGGACTCTATAGGTAAGGGAAATCAGCCATAAGATGAGAATTCTCCCTAACAGCTGCTCCCAGAGTTTTATAAGGAATATAGCTCGGATTTGACCCCGGTCCTGAAGGAGGTGTTTCAGGAAGCATACAAAAAAGGAGTGTTACCTGAAAGTATGATGGAGAGACTGGTTATCCCAATACCCAAACCGAGAAAACCCATGGAAGAGTGTGACTCATACAGACCATTAACAATGCTAAACTACAACATTAAAATATTGACAAATTTATTGGTAAGAGGCTGTCGAGGGTCATCGGGACCATAGTGCAAGGAGATCAAAATGGGTTTATACAAGGCCGAAACACGGCTGTAAACCTGAGACGGCTGCAACATATTATGGCGCAGACAGCAGACTCACAGGACCATTATGCAATAGTCTCATTGGACGCTATAAAAGCGTTTGACTCGATATACTGGGAGTGGCTAGTCGTTGTCTTAGAGGGCTTCAGGTTTGGCGAGCACTTTTTTAAATGGATAAAAATCCTTTATGAGGCGCCGGTAGCATGGGTGAAAACAGGACGGGTAGTGTCAGCAACCTGGGAAATACAAAGAGGCACCACACAGGGTTGCCCACTATCACCGATGCTATATGTGTTGGGACGTGTGCTGATTGCTATATACCTTAGGAAGCAGTTCTTTGATATGGGAATCAGAGTGGTGGGGTGTGGATCACGTTGTATCCCTGTATGCGGACGATGTACTTTTGTATATAAGAGACCCACATTTTAATGTACCAGTGATCTTTGACATATTAGACAACTTTGCAAAAGTATCTGGAATTAGTTTTTAGCAAGGACAAGTCCTGCATATACCCACTAGCGTGCCTGGCAGGTAAAACGGAAGAGGACCTCCCGAAAGTAGGGATCCACTGGCAACTGGAATCGTTTAGATACCTGTGAGTGAATGTCTGGCATACACCGGAACTGATGCATGGGAATAAAACAGTAGGGGCAGTGAAAGGCTTGAGAAAGTCTATGAACTTCTGGTCCAAACTACCGTTATGAATGCTGGGCAGGGTTGCCATTATTAAAATGATAGTCTCACCAAGATTCCTATACTACTTCCACAATATACACTACGTCAGAACCTAATTCTTTCGCCTAGTAGAAGAATTACTGAGGGAGTTCCCATGGTGGAGAGCCAGATGCAAGCTGTCCCTGATAACATTGACACTGCCGTACAAGGAAGGAGGAGTGCAGTTACCAGACTTGGAGAGATACTATCTCGCTGCGCAACTTAGCTACGTGACCAAGTGGCTTGCAGATGAGACCACATTGGAAACGGTGCTGCTTAAACACCTAGTGGCACCAGCGCACCTAAAAAAAATACTGTGGGTCACACTGGGGTGCTTGGGTAAGGTCCAAATGAAAGTGGAGCTGGGCAGGCAGGTGTTGAACATGGCCCAGAAATTACTGGCATGCAGACGCCCTTTCTCACCGGAAACCCCGATAGCGGCAGACATCTATAGAGTCAGAACAGACCTAACAAACGTATGGCACTGGGAAGGATATGGCATTTACACCTGGGGGTATATGTATGAGGAAGGTGTTTTTAAGGAGTTTGAATGCCTGCGAGAAAAGGAGGGGGGTACCCAGCGGACAGTTCCTATGGTATCAGAGGATAAGGGGGGTAGCAAGAGAGAGAGAAATGGGAGAGCTGGCCTGAAGAACTAGCGGCAGATCCACTGCTGACCCCGATGCATAATCTAGGAGACGGTTGGAAGCCGTTGTCTAGATTGTACAGCCAGCTACTAGATGGGCCTAACCCTAAGAGTGATGCACTGAAAAAAGGGTGGGAAACAGACCTGGGAATAGACATAACTGAGAAAGAATGGGAAAGGATATTGATGTACCCCCGAGAGGTGTCCCGAAACACTAGATTCAGACTGATACAGCTAAATGCCTTGTACCGAACATACATGACAACAAGCAGAGTAGCCAAATATAGCAGCAAAACACATCCGCTATGCTCCTGGTGTGGTTCAAGTGAAGATTGAATGCTACACATGTTCTGGGGGTGCCCGAAGAGACGGCATTTCTAAGGCAGAATAGAGTGAGCCTATAAACAAACTGAGATAGTAAGGTACGATTGGACACCAAAGGAATGCTTGTTGGGCACCTACCCAAGAATAAGCAAATTCAGGCATGTCAAATCTATGGATATGGTATGTATATTAGCTAAAAGATCCATTGAAATGGCATGGAAAACACCAGCGGGCCCACAGTACACCAGATGGCATAAAGGATTTGAACATTGCGCAGAGGCAGAGACCAGAGTGTGGGGAGACAGGATGTCCAAGACAGGGAGTAATGCAAGCCCTGCATATGAGGCCTGGAAGACACTGGTTTTGGACATGTTCCACCCATCTGATAAGCCACCGTGAATACATTTCGGATAATCTGGGAACGGCCGGGACATGCTATGGACCGTACGATTGATGAAGCGTTAATGGACTACCTACCCACATGCCTAAGTTCTCTAAAATACACGCCAAACCTGCACGTTTTGTCACACAAAACAGCTTGGATTGCAAAATATATATATATGTTCAGTGAAAAAAACGTTGTTAAAGGGAGGTTATGGTTCCAAGTAAAACCGAAAAACCCTTGAAATTCGCCAGTTATGGTAAGCTAAGCAACCATAACTCGCGCCACCACCGTGCACTACTAAGACTAACACCCAGGACATCAACAATGATGAATTTCATAGGTTTTTAGTTTTTTAGTAGCACAACTTAACGTCCCTTTAACAAAGTTTTTTCACTGAATTTCATAGGTTTTTAGTAGCAAAGCTTAACAATAGTAACTTTGACTTTATGTACATGTAACATGGAACATACTGAACCACTTCTACTGAATGTGATGTCCGCGAACTTTTTTGATGTCCGCGGACATATTCGGACAACAGTACCACTACCTAAAAAGTCTGGGGGCGGAGGTGTGTTTAATTGTTATATTACAACATGATAACATTTAAAAAATTCACAAAGTACTACACATACATATTATATGTAGTAATACATAAGAAATGTAACCCATAGATATACCGCACTAACCATTAATTTAAATACAATATGTTCTAAAATGGAATATACCAAGAGAAGATAAATTGGCTTCCAACATAATTACCTCACAGACACTCCACAACTAAGACCAAGACCAGACCTACAAAGTACTCGGAACATATCTTACCTGAAATAGTAAGTGTACATCATTTTACTCATATCTTTATAAACTTTCTGTATTAGATTAAAAAAATATATATATATTTTTTTTTATTCTCACAGAATGGCTAGAGGAGCACTTCCACATGATGAAATGTCAGAAAATAGTGAAGC
This sequence comes from Ambystoma mexicanum, assembly GCF_040938575.1. NCBI lineage: Eukaryota > Metazoa > Chordata > Amphibia > Caudata > Ambystomatidae > Ambystoma > Ambystoma mexicanum. Next base: position 785,721,076 of record NC_090930.1, read on the forward strand.
TAATGGTACACACTTTACAATATAAACCATTTAATTGTTATTATTTTATATATATTTAACATATATATTTCATTTTATACAGAGCATACCAAAATAGAAAATATGTCTGAAGAAACTGTTATGGAAAACACGCTTGACAGTTTAAAAGAAAAAATTGATTTATTATTGAGCAATTTTAATAATTTGAAAACTTTTGTTGAGGATCATTTTAAAACAAAACCTCATACCATTGTCCCACATGTACTTGTCCCCCCTCTCCATAATCCAAAACGTTTTGATGAGACTTCCATCCCTTCTTCACCTGATACCATATCATGTTGAAACCCCTAATTCTCCTGTTTTTGTTTCTGTTTCTGCCTCACCTTCTCTGTCATAAATTATTAATATATGTGAAATAAAGTTACATTTTTATATTGTGTTGTAATTAGTTCCCATTTTTTATTTTTTTAAAAACAATGTAGATGTCCGCGGACAATGCGGGTGTTCTGAAATGTTCGTAAATGAATGAAAATGGAGGTGTCCTGAAGAACACTATACCTGTCCGTATTGTTCGCTAGCAAGTTGAAACTGTTCTAAGAATCCAATTGGTGTCCTGAAATGTTCGTAAATGAATGAAAATGGAGGTGTCCTAAAGAACACTATATCTGTCCGTAGTGTTCGCTAGCAAGTTTAAACTGTTCTAGAACACACGCAATGTCCAGAAATGTTCGTTTGATGTGTGACGCACTTTTAATTAATTCAGGACCCGAACACTGTCCGTAGAACATCAACGCGCATGCGCAAACCAATGTCTGTGCATTTGGTGTCCTGCGGACAGGAGCTTCCTTCGCGGACATGTTCGCGAAGGGATCATGTGACCGCGCCCATGCTGATCGCGTGTTCTGAATGCGGACACTGTCTGTGTCCCCGAACAATTTAAAAGTACATTTTCGAGTAATCCACAATATTTTTCCATAAAAACTCATCATGGCACAAGTCCCACATAGTAATCCTGAGTTTCTACATATCTTTTGAAACTTTTTTAACCCTTTTCAAAATGTAAAACAAACCAAAAAACAATTAACAGAAAATCAGCTATCACTACAGATAAAACTGCTTCTTTACATTTTAATATAGTGCAAAGTAAGCATACCAAGAAAAGTATTTTAGCCAAAATGTTCCGTCACAAAGTCCTTCAAAATCTTATAAAAACAGGAGAGAAATCAGGTTCAATGATTAAAACCTATCATAGGAAATTAATTTTAGAAGCGTTGATAGTGCAATTCTTCTCAAAAGAAAGTTATTTATTTTAGTGTTAAACAAAATGAAACCACTAACAAAACTAATAACTAAATTACAAAAAAGACTTCTCAATAAACGAAATGTCAACAGAAAGAACTTCTTAAGTATCTGCAGAGGTGAATGGAGTCACACTACGTGCACAGAACCATACTTTAATGAAGAAGCGTACAAACAAAAGCAAACAAATACAATTGCCATACATAGCAGTGGTCGAGGTTATGAAAAAGTTAATAATACCATAATGGAACAAGAAGTACTCCTTACAAAAATATGCCCTGAAAACTTAGAATTACCCCTCCATTCAACTGAATCAGAACATCTAGTGTACAAATGGCCATGCACGACAATATGTAACATTCCCAAACAATTTTTCAAGTCTTTACGCCAATTCCTCAATCAATATGTAAAAAGCAAAGACAAAATCAAAATTAAACTACTGCAAAATATGGATACCTGTCCAGTGCGAAAATACACAGGACTACAAGGACATTCATTGGCCTACATTACAGGACCTACTTGTAAAACCACCTTCCATGATCTCAAAAGAATATCAACACATCATTCAACTATAAGTAATCTAGACTATAAACTGTACTATGCTAAAAGTCCTGCTCTAGCACTAGCAAATTTAAATAACATTCTTCTACATGGTACAGCGAAAGACCTACTTCAAGAAATTGACTATATCCAGAAAAAATATTTTGGAAGTGAAAGCCATTTACAGAATGAAATAGCTTTAAACCAAATTAGCAACAATTCTACAGATGGCAACCTTTTGCTAAAGACATACAAAAAAGAAATACTAAAATTTAAAAGTACATCAGCTGAAGTACCAAACCATGTATGTGTATGTTGCCGCAGAACTTTTTATAAAAATAACACAAAAACTGTAGACCTATCATATAAAATAGAAGACAATGAAGATTCTAAATGGTTTGAATTAGCTCTCTACCTTGTAGCAGAAAACAAATACGAAATAAGTGACCCCTTAATACTTTGCAGTTACTGCACTACAAAACTTGACAACAACCAAACTCCTTCACGTGCTATCGCAAATAATTTGGAATTATACCCACTACCAAAACCCCTACAACAAGTTAATTTATATGAGAGCATCATAATTCAAACAGTACCCCAATTTCAAGCAATAATACGCCTTCAACCAAAAACAGAAAAATTACCTCCCTCTGAATTGGTAAAAGGCATTTGTGGAAAAGTAGTTTATTTACCATTAGATCTAAAAGAAAATGTGCATACTCTAGGAGTGCAACATCCAATGCAGCAATCTTTAATTACCTTAGTAAATGGAGTACCCACAAAAGACAAAAACTATGGCAACAGCTGGTAAATTTACATAAAGTTAGACAAGCCTTACAATATCTTAAAGAGAATAATGAATATTACAAAGAAATTAATATTGAAGAAAACTTGAAAGATACAACTGAAAGAATTCAAGAAACACAAGAAGCTGGTCGATTTGAGCTACTAGATCCTGCTACAATATCAAATACTTTAGACCATTATACAATTCATCCTTTGCACTCTGACACCATAGAAGATGCACTGGAAACATACCAAATGCGTCAAACAAAAGGATCACCAATCGGCATATGGGAAAAAAGTAGAGAAGCATGTGCTTTTCCTCTACTCTTTCCTACATGCAAAGGCGGAAGGTATGATGATAGACCTATTCAAATATCAGCTTCAGAATACCGCTCATTACGCATGTATTCTGAGGATCCCAGATTTAAACAAAATGTGGAATACATATTCCACCTACTCTTTGAAAGTGAACTAGCAACTTTATGTCACGGAGTTGCACACATATTAAAATCAGGATCACACTTTCAAAATATGACAGCTACACAATTATTACAAAAAGTGCAACAAAAGGATGAGGTTTTACAATAAAATATTACAAATCTATTAGCAAATATGCGTGGTACTAAAGAGTACTAGTTTCGACGTCATGGAGATGTACGTTGTATTATCAGAAACCTTGGCCCACCCACTTGGTTTGTTACATTAAGTTGTGCAGAATACGCATGGCAAGATTTACATGATTTCCTGCGCATATCAAATAAAAACAAAACAAACATAGATATACTAACACCGGGAGAACTTTGTTCTTTGGATCCTGTTAATGTTTCAAAATATTTTTACCATCGCTTCATTGCTATGCTACATTTTATTTGTAATAAAACTGTTCCTCCCCTTGGAGTAGTGCAATACTTCTTTTGGAGAAAAGAATACCAAGCCAGAGGAGCACCACATATCCACATGCTTTTATGGATTAAAGATGCTCCTAAATTTGGTCAAGACAGTGATGCCACTGTTTTACAGTTTATTGAAAAATATGTCACTTGTGAAATTCCATAAGAATCCACAAATAGTGATCTTCATGCACAAATTTTACAATTTCAAAGACATAAATGTGGCAAATATTGTTGTATACAAATACTACACCAAATGCCGATTTGGTTTCCCTAGACCAGTTACAAATACAGGCCAAGTGAACAACCTCATGTCTTCAGTTAGACATAGTGTTAAAGGTAAGTCACCGAAAAGTACATATTACGTAAAAAGAAAAGAAGAAGAAAAATATATCAATGATTATAACGCAATCATTGCCCACTTATGGAATGCAAACATAGATGTGCAGTACATTGCAGACAATTCTACTGCAGTTGCACGATATGTCACAGCATACTTAACGAAAGCAGAAAAGACAGAGCTCCAAGACCTCTGGAATGACCTGTCATCAGATAAAACAGTGTCTCAGAAATTATACAGCTTGGGCATAAAAATGCTCACCCATAGAGAATGTGGATCATATGATATGATATGGCATTTGTAACGCGCCTATACACAAGTGTTTCAAGGCGCGACGAGGCAGGGTGGGGGAACAAGGGGAGACAGACAACGATCTTACTAGGCCAGGTGTCATTCAGATCGCGCAAGTGCAAGGGTAGAGGGGAAGGGAAAAGTGCATGGGGGAAAGGGAGAGGGGAAAGTGCAGTACAGTATGAAGCAGCAGATCGTTTAACTGGTACTGCATTGTATGGTAAATCTGAAAATATAGTATGGCTAAGTCTTGGTCCAGCTAAATCTTGAAAAAGAGTTCTAAAAACATACGAAGATATAGAAACAATAGCCAAACATGATCGCAACAGCCAAGACATTTTAAAAAACAACTTATTGGACACATACTACTCAAACAGAAGTAATACTTTGGAAACCATGTGTCTATACCACATAGCCCAAAACTACACATACAAAAATAATATAAAACCTGATGAAAAAAAAGGTAAATACAGAGTGACAAACTGTGAAGGCAGCTTAGTTAAACTCACTAAACCAAATTTAATTAATCGTATCAAATTGTCATTGAAGACTCCTCAACATAAAGAAGTATATTACATGTCCCTGCTACAACTCTTTAAACCAGGGAGAAAAGAAGAAGAAATACTAGAAAACTATAACTCATATGAAGATGCTTTCAAAGCAAATGAGAGCACTATAACTGATGTAAACTTTACACAATACAAAACAATGTTGCATAATGAACAGCAACACGAAGAAGAACTCCAGGCCCAACTAGATAAAGACACTCCTGACACTAGTCAACCTTCTGTAACAGGAAGCCAAGAACCACTTGGAGAACCACTAATAATAAATGAGGCAGCATTAGCTATGATAGAAGTAGAAAACACCATGTGTCAGTATGAAGATAAAGAAGACTTAACTATACTACAATCAAAACTAAACAACGAACAACGTAGCATTTTTGAAGAAGTAACAAAACAAATTGCACATGGTGTACAACATGAAAATAAAGAATGTTCCTGCCATAATTATAAATCTATACTATTGTACGTCAGTGGTGAAGCTGGTTCTGGCAAAACATTCCTGATCAAAATCATCAGTAAATTCCTTCAACAATTGACAAACAACAAACTGTCAGCTGTTGTCACTGCCCCCACAGGTTTAGCTGCCTACAACATAGGTGGTGTCACTTGAACACCAGAACAAATTAGACTATTGCAAACTTTCTGCAGAAGCTGCAATGGAACTACGCAGAGTATTGAAACAAATGAAAATGCTACTAATAGATGAAGTGAACATGGTCTCCAACCTAATGTTGGCTTTGATTCACCTCAGATTACAAGAAGTACTGAAAACAAACTATGAATAGCTCTTTGCAGGAAAACACATTATTGTTTTCGGAGATCTTCTTCAATTGACACCAGTAAAAGGTGAGCCTATTTTTAAAACATTAGGACACAAACTCTGCCGTAAAACTGTTGGCAGCATTGGAAATGTCAACCTTTGGCAACATGTCCAATACAGAGAATTAACAGAAAACATGCGCAATCTGCAGATCTCACTTCTGCCAACATCTTAAAAAGTATCAGAGTTGGTATACTCTCTAAAGGAGCAGAAACAATATTGAAAACCCGGCAAATTAATGCACTTTATGGCGATAATGCATGTGCTACAGATGTTATGGAACAATTAGCCCACAAAAATGCAATTGTATGGCCTTAATGCCAACTCTTGCAAGCTGTTTCAAATTCAATTAAATAATGTTAAGTAAAGAAATGCAACCAATAATGGAAATTAGCGCCACAGACAAACTAGATGTACATGGTATGACACTACCTATGTGTGACCAAGCCACAACAAGACTAAATAGTTTTGAAAAATCAATCTCAAACGCAGCAGGCTTAGAAAAGATATTAAAATTCTCCTTAAATTGCAGAGTAATGCTTAAACGTAACCTTGACGTGGACCAAGGACTAGTTAATGGAGCACTGGGTACAGTTGTTGGCTTTCAAACATACCCACGTGACAACAAAGTTCAGTTTGTCAATATATTCTTTGACAAACTTTCAGAAGTTAAAAGGATAGGACGCTCAACAGCTCGATTCCTTCTCTTCAAAGACATGTATGTACGCAGAGAACAATTTTCTCTAACTCTTGCAAACGCAGTCACGATTCATAAATCACAAGGTCTTACCCTAGACAAAGCAATGATAGATATTAGTAACACAGTCTGTAAAGAAGGCATGAGCTACGTAGCACTATCATGCTTACGTACACTTGACTGTCTATTTCTAATCAACTTTGATGCAAGTAAAATAAACGCTGATATGAATACAATAGACTTCGCTCACTATACACTCCCCATCTAAACACATATTCTGTTCCACAAAAAGTAAAACATTATAAAAGAAAAATAAATCAAACAGAAAAGCAACAGGATGTCACTGCAAATCCTCCAAAGAGAGTAAAAGAAAGTAATACTTCATCAAGTACCACAAGCAAAAAAGAATCTATTAGGGAAAGTAAACCAGGTACTTCTTCAAAGAAGGAAGACGAACTCCAAAAGAAGCAGTCAGATACAGAACTACCTGGTCCATTTAAACTCTCAAATATAGTTGGTGTAAATTGCTACGCAAATGTAGCAATGAATATTCTATTTCAATTACCACCAATCGTTGACATTTACTTACACAGTACAGACCCATTGTGTATGCAAATGTTAGTACTTCACAGAAATGCAGCAAACAATCCTGACAACACGTATAGTGTTTATGGAATAAGACAACAATTGGACTACTGTGCTGCAATGGTGAATTCACTATAAACTCGCAGGAAGATCCACAAGAATTTCAAATGTACTTATTACAAGTACTGCAAAACAAAACATACCTATAAATTAAATCTTCCAGATTTCATACATGTCGAAACATACATGCACTCTCTGCAACAATGTGACACATGAAGAAATCCCCAATGAACGCTTCGTATATATATCAATACCTAATTGTGAATCCATTCCATTTCAGCAACTTATACAAAATGCAAACCATGGTAGATTATGTTCTACCTACAATTCAGATAATCGCTCCACGTTAGTAATACAAACACATAGTAAATACGTAATAATAATGCTTCTACGTTACAATGCAGATGGTACCAAAAACAACTGCAAGCTGACTGGATTCACACATGGTCAAATAACACTTGGTAAGAAAATCTTCACAACAATAGGTATAATCTACCACGCAGGAGCCACAACCAATTCAGGGCACTATCCTGCATATATAAAAAAGAAATGTGGATGGTTTGAATGTAATGATAGTACCATTACTCTAAAGCAGAGATTACCAGCAAATCTTACAAACGCTTATTTAATGTTCTTAAAACCAAAATTTGATAACTAAACTGTACTTAAACCTCAAGTAAACTTGTAGTAAAAAATATTCCAAAAGCTATCTAACTGCCCAAAGATTCTACAATAATTAATCACATAAATGAATACCACTAAATTAGAGCAAAAAATACACAGTTAAAATACTGCAATTGGTATCTAACTGTCCCAAAATTTAACAATATCCAAACAGATAAATCAATACCACTAAAATATATAAAATAAATAGACAGTTAGAATACGCTTACTGGTATCTAACTGCTCCAAAATTTCATAATATCCAAACAAATAAACATGTTACTGCTCCCAAAAAAATACAACAACCCAATGTATAAAGCATTAGCCAGAGACAACAAATGAACACTGAAAACAAACAAACAAATAAACTGTAGCTTAACAGAAAAAGTTTTTTTTTTTTAATCCAACATGGATTTTTTTTTCTCCCACAGACCCAATGATTTTAGCAACGAACACAGAAACTGAGCAAATTGCACAGTACTCTGGTTTCTAATCTACTAAATATGAGGGTCCAAAAAAAAAAAATGTTGATTATACCATGTAAAAAGTCATTACAAAATACTAATACTAACATGCTATTTTCTTTTATCACAGAAATTAACAAGAAATACATGTACTCCAGTTACTAAACCAAACAGTAAGTATATTATACACTCTATGCCCTGGCCACAACTTCGCAGCATATCACACCCATAATATCTTAGACCTTTGTGCCTTATAAATTTGTTTTTGACCCAAAGTTATAAGCAACTATAAATGTGATATGCTGCGGTGGTTGTGTCCAGGGCAAACGGCCATGCACCCAACACTCTATGCCCTGGCCACAACCACTGCAGCATATCATACCCATAGAGTAAAACATTTCAACTATGGCCTATGGAAACTTTTAATGTCCGCGGACATTACCAGTGTTCTTAGAACACTTTCAATTTGCCAGCGAACAATACGGACAGCGTCTTCAGGACACCCCCTACGAACATTTCAGGACGACGCGTGTGTTCTTAGAACACACCCCCATTTTGTTTATGTGCGAACATTTCAGGACAACGCGAGAGTTCTTAGAACACTTTCAACTTGACAACGAAAAATATGGACAGCGTCCTCAGAACACCCCCATTTTGTTTACTTGCGAACATTTCAGGACACCGAGACAGTTCTTAGAACACTTTCAACTTGCCATTGAACAATACGGACAGCGTCTTCAGGACACCCCCTACGAACATTTCAGGACAACGTGAGAGTTCTTAGAACAGTTTCAGCTTGCTTGCGAACAAAACGGACAAATATTGAGTCCTCAGAACACCCCCATTCAGTTTATTTAGAACATTTCAGAACACCTGTGATGTCCGCAGACAAACCGAACACAAAAAGAACGTCTACCACATAAAAAAGCACAACATTTAACCTATCTCATACCCTCCCATCCTCCCCAAACACTTCTACACACCAACACACTCTACTAAATACACATTTTTAACAAACTTTCGCCGCGCTGTCCGCGGACGTCCGCGAATCCAAGATGGCGGGCGCTACCGAAAATCTGACGTGCTTCACGCTTTACACCGTCCAATCAGCGAACACGCCATATGTCCGCAGACATGACGTAAGCCACTCGGCCAATCAGGACACTGTCCGCGGAGCGAACACAGATATCACACATTTTTTTTTACCTACTTTTTGGTCATTTTAAAATAAAATACTGGACGGATTTTCACCAAATTTGCAAAAGCACGCTTTCGGGACCAAGCCGCTGCTCCTGGTCCAAATTTGGTGAAAATCCATCCAGCGGTTTGGGCTGTGGGCGCGAGCAACATTGTTTTCCCATTCAGTCTATGGGAAAAAAACACATTTTGGGACCCCCCCTATAACTTTCCCCCCCCCTGGACGAATCCTCACCACACTTTGCAGAAAATGTGAGAGTGGTCCATATACTTTTTTTGCAAAGTTTGGTGTGGATTTGTCCAGGGGGAGCGAAGTTATAAGCCGCCCAAAAAGTGCTCTTCCTGTGGAAACACCAACTTAATCATAACTACATGGCCACTACTGTGGCCATGTAAAATATATATATATATTTTTTTTAAACTTCATTGAGCTTGAGATAGCAATAGAAGAGTGAGCAATATTCAGCAGTTACAGTAATAATGCATAGTGCTGGTGTACAGTATTGGAAATAATAATAGAGAGAGCACCCAAACAACTACCAATTATGGCACTTCCTTGATCCAGCATACAAGGCCATTGCTTAGGTAGGGATATTGCTAGGGGAGGGAGGTGTAGTTGAACAGTCAACAGAATCAGTGGACAAAGAGGAGATATAGGAGAGAAATGCAAAAAACATATTTAAGATGTGAAGTTGGTTCAATGTTACTGTAATGTTATTTGTTGTTGTGAGACTTGTTATAAGTATCAGTAGTAAAAATGGCAATAAGATGCAATGGTTAACTCTAATCATAAATGCCAATAAAAACATTTAAAAATGAAATTAGTCGCATTATAAATAACATATCAATGAATCAAGTCTAGGTCCTGTTCAGGGTTGCGTTATTTAGGTATTTGACAACCTTTCCGTGGATGCGTCTGTGGGTGGGACTTACGGTCTTGGCAGACATTGATGGAAGGCATGTGTAAAAATGTTAGTCCGTTTGGTAGAGTCCAGTGGTTTCTTTCCTGAAGAGATTTGCAGCAGTGTTCTAGACTCTTGGAGAAGAGATGCTTGACATTTGTGCATGCCAAATTAGAGCGTTTTTTGATGGTTCTCACAATTTGAATGATTCGCAGGGGAGTTGGAGTGGTGGAGGTAAAAGATAAGGTACTATGAGTTTCAGTTAGCATAGGTAGTATTGTTCTGTCCTGATTACCGTACCAATTTATGGTGCAGGGGAAATGGTCTGAGGTGGTGGTGCGTTAGGTGTGCAGTTCCTTTTTTGCTTCCATTGAGTTTTAGGAATCCGTTTTCTGTTTTCAATGCCTTTCAGGCACATTTCCAGAAGTTTACTTTGCTTGTTTGCAATGCTTTGGTAATTAGGCTTATCCTCAGTATGGGAATGGTGGGTTGTGATCGCTGATGACCTTCGAGAGGAAGCAAAGGTAGATGTTGGAAAGATTGGTGACAAAGGAGATCCTTGTAGGACTCCACACAAACAATGGCTGCAGTTGACAGGAAAGGTGCCTAATCAGATGTGTCAATACGGACGAATTTGAAGGATGTGCCGGGCTTGGAGTCTCCTGCTAAATCTTTCAGTTGTTCGAGCTGGGTTTTAAGTAACAAATTGGAGTTTATTATTTGTTTGTCAGTATGACTATGAATCTTTTTTTAATTTCATACTTGCAGCTTTTTTTTACAGCTTTGTAATTATTTTCTTTTCTTTGCCTGTTAGAGCAAGTTATTCAGATGGAAAACTGAAAGCTCCCCCTAAACCCTGTGCTGGAAATCAGGGGACTCAGATAACGGTAGGATTGTCAAGATGGGTCCATTCAAATGTTTTGTTCTTTTCAATGTTTACTTCTTTCTGTTGAGGTCACTATCTAGTACCCTCTTTCTTCTTCTACTGGTAGGCTAATAACACCTAATGGACCAACTCTGTGAAGCCTAACTGCATGCAAAGTAGTCTTTCCTTCTTCCTCCAACTCCTTTATTGGCATGCCTGAATTATAGCTCTATCTTCATGCAATGTGAAGTTATATTGCTTGATTTAGAAAAGGTTGACTGCCTCTTTGACTTTCGCCAGAACAGTTCCCTTACTCTGTTTCCAGACAGTGCTCTATTAACGCTTTGTAGTTTTTCCCAGACCTGCTCTAACTTTGGTTTCCATAATTGTCAAGGTTGCTCTCTCTGGAATAGCCACTGCAAGATCATGAGGATAATTACTCTTGCATACCGCCAGAATGAAAATATAGCAAACCTTTTGGGTGTATTAATAGCAGTTTACTGCAATTCAGTTTAACTTGGGAATGTTTCATTTTCATTTTTTGATTCATTTTTCTTTACAATGAACTAAAGTGATTGTTGGTGTCCGATTTCAACATTGTAAAATATATTGATTTTTGCCATATTCTGATGGCTTTGGATCTGGTGTGACTGGAGTTCTGTTTGCAAGTTCCTGCAGGTTTGTCTGATTGGCCATGGTCGATGGGCAATAGTTTGTTTTGCTATCAGTGATCAAATTAAATAAAAGAAAAAGTAGGAGAAGAGCGAATTTAGAATCATCAATTGAATTTAGTATCATTTGTTACGCTTTCTTTGTCTGGAATGCTACGTACATACAAATCTCAAATCTACCTTTTTTTAAATTAGTTTTTACATAGTTGCAAAGGTTTGAGCAGCAGAAAGAAGTTATTCAGAACCTGAATGGATGTTTTGATGCTCCACAAATGACAGTAACCGTAAGCCTAAAATCTTTGATTTCTTTCAGGTTGAAGATCTTTTTTATAACGTAACGACAAGGAGAAAAGCTTTAAAGAGTCCAAGTGAAGAGTATGCAAAAATCGTTGAAGTGGTCAGCAGGTAATGTCAAGGAAGAAGTTGGTTGGCATTTTAAGTTTAACAGGGTTTTGGAAACATGGTATGCTGTTAGGGTTCTCTGTTGTTCTGGTCAAGGCAGGCTTGAAGAAATGTTATTTTCGTTTTAGCCTAGTCTTTATATTGATACTTTACAGACAGACTTTCTGCCACATTTCCCCATGTTTCATAAAACTGGTTCCTAAAATTCACTTTGATATAAATAGTGCTAATGCTGCAGCAACTGTAATAATCCCAAAATGTCCTAAAAGCAATGTTTATACTTTCATAGTGACAGTGATTAAGCTGTTAACATTGATCAAATACAGTCTGATGCCAAGGTTTTAATTCCTGTTATTATGCCTTTTGATTTAGTGGGTTTTGCTCATTAGACACTTCAATGTTATGTACAGTTATTTCATTTAACAAAAGAAATATAAGCCGTTGTTCTACATTAGCTAGATTTCAGAATGAAAGTACTGTATGGAGTAATCGTTGCCACATGTGGTATCCAGGATGCCTATTTATAGAAAATGCACTAGTTTGGCAGTAACTGGTGCAGATTTCCCGCAATACTGCATGCATACTTTCTATTTCTGCAAAACTGCATGAATTTTATTTCCAGTTACGTTTTCATCCATTTCCACCTTTATGTTGAGGATGGAAATAAATTGCATACAGTTGTGGTTTACATCACTACTGTATATTTTTATTCAAATACACACGAGTAAATTCAGACCTACTTGTGCACTTCATGGCAGAGATTGTGAGTGGATAGTGTGATGTATCCGATAGTCATCACAGAACGCCCAGCGCTAACCTGCTCTTTTGTGGCCAGGGGATGACAGCTTCTACCTGATCCTGACCCAGGGGGCGGCAATATGAGGGAGGACCACATGGGAGGAGACAGCCTCTCAGGGATATCATGACTCCATTGGGTGAGACATGGTATCCCCTATTTTCCTTTGAGAATTACCCCTCCATGTCGGAGACACTCATGGCTTATTGCCATGTTTCCACTCCTTTTCACATGAACAACAAGGAAACCCCTCAAGTTAAATCTGAGAACCACCCTTGTCAGTGTGATGGAATCACCTTTTTTCATTCCACTTATAAACCTATCAAAGATGAGTTTTTTTTCATTTTGTTCATCATCAAAAGTTTATTTAGGTAAAATAAAGCATACAATAAAAACACACAAAAAATAATAATCAACAATATTACAAATACGGGTTAAACCATTTACAATTACTTTGGAAAATGCTGAAAAACAAAATCACAAAATTCATAAACTCATGGATCTTAGTAAAAAGTCGCTCAAAGACTTGGCACGCCTTAAGAACATCAGAGCAGTCCGCCCCACCTGAACAGAGTAACAGATAATACAATGTGGGCTTGTAGCATCGAAAGCCACAACCCTGCAGTACAGGTTTCAATATGTGCAGCAAAAGCAGGGAAAAACGAAAGAAAAGTGTGCCAGATTTTCTTTAGGCGCCTGCAAAGAGCACGTGACTGATCTACAATCCCCTTCGACCAGAACTTCAACACTGCTCTCAAATGTATGAAGTTAAATCAAGCCCTTGAAACAAGAAAGCCCAGAGATGGATGGAGGTCCCAACTTAGATATTTCTGAAGCCCGGGAGATGAAATAATCAAATGTTTCCTATTTCCCGGCTTCTTGATCTCCAAAAACCCTCTCCTTACCAGAAAATACTGGCACACACTCGCTTTTGCAAATTTTATAGTCTTATGGCAGAGTAAAGTTGACGTGACGAAACAGTGACCCACGCCCGCATTAACCAGCAAGGCTTTCACATACCTGAGCCACAGTATTTTCAAACAGCAATCTCTACCCACTAAATACCCGATTCATTCCTGGGTCAGCGTCACTTTGGTCTTACCCCAGATTCTGAGCCAATGACTGGCCGGCAAGGATGCAGCCAGATCGCCCTGAAACCAATAGCCCAATTCTTTGTGAACTGCAAAATTGGGGGTAGACCCAGGCAGCCCCAGGATACGCTTAAAAAACGCATTCTTCGCCACTTGAATAGGCTCCATACCATATCTCGCCACATTGCCACGGTAGACTTTGAACACAAGCTCAATCTGCTTTAATTTAAATGAGCCCAGAGCTCTAGCTACCCCCCCTCCCGAACCCCCAATTGCCTGAGTACATTTTAGGGACTGCATCTCAACATGTATATCCACCCCAAAGCGGAGAATCTCACCCCCAGATAATCAAAATGGTCCACTCTTGGGATTAGCTCCCCCTTACAAAAAATAGCTGAAAAGCATGTGACGCTGCCCCCTACAACATACTATAATGGCGGATGTCTGAGCATTTATCTTCAGCCCCAAAGTATCCATAAAACGAGAATAGTCATCCACAAGGTGTTGCAAAGATCTGGGGTGCGAGCTATAAGAAACGTATCATCTGCATAGGTGAGTAAAGTGCCCAGCCTAGGAAAGTCAGAGGAAGATTTTAAAATAGTAATCACATAAGCCACTGGTGTTGAGACAAAAGAGCAGAGAGGCCAACACACATCCTTGGCGGACCCCACATTCCACCTGAAATACAGTGGTACATTGTCCGGCTGCTCCACTCCTAACTTGAGCCACCGTAGACCGGTGTAGTCTCTCCAAGAGATCCACCAAAGAACCAGGGCAATTCATGAATCTGAGCACCCTCCACAATCCGACACTATTTAACCTTGTCAAATGCAGTGCTCAGATCCATATAAGACAACAATAATAGGCTCTCTTTAATAAATAATGAATGTGCCACCACGAAGTAAAGCTTCAGGATCTGCTCTGTTGTCACGAATCCCGGTCTGAAGGTCAACTGAATGGATGATAGGACGTTTGAATTCTCAGTCCACGAATACAGTCTCCCTAAGATTGCCCGCCGCAGAATCTTAAATACAGACTCTAAAATGGAGACTGGTCTATAAGCCACTGGAATCGCCCTTAGCCTCTTTTTAACAATTGGACAGATAGACGCACGAGACCATGAGCCGGGAATAGGGCCTCCAGCACAAACCGCATTAAACTCCAAGGTCAAGATGTGCGCCCACAGGTTTGGCTCCTCCAAAAACAAATCTGCAGGAACATTATCCGGACCTGGGGCCTTGGTTTTTAATTGCGAACAGCATTTCCCCTACTGTAAAAATATTATTGTCTGCATACCAAGTGAGGCCTGATTGAAGTCCAACCCGGAAGGTCTCTCGCTGTTAAATAATGAAGATTTATGGGCTACCCATTGCTGTTCCGAGACCATCACAGGGAGACCAGCGTGCTTGAACTTATGAAAGGCCCTTTGTTAACAATTTCCCAAACATTTTTGACATTATTGTAATTAACCCATTCCTCCCATGTCTTTGCTTCGATTTTGTACTTTCTGCAGGCAATGGGTTCTTTATACGTAGCTCCAGCCCTAGCGATATTGAACTTTGTAGACAAGGGATTCTTCAAAGTTCTCAACAAGAAAGACGTTGATTCTGCACATTCTGTATTGAACCACCTAGGATGCAGCGTGCTCTTCCTTTGGCCCACCCTCCGAGAAAGCTTAGCTGTCAGAGTGAACAGAAGAAGTAAGAAATTGGACTGAATAACAGCCTGGTCTGTAGTAACAGAAAATAAAAATTCCAGAATCTGCCAATTATTTCTGACAAAATCCCACAATGTAAGCTCATGGTCCACACATTGCCATTTCCGCCGACACTGCAGAACACCCGGCTACCCCTTGCGGGAACTAAAAGAGCCTGCAGGTAATGACCTGCCCAGAACTCTTAAGTTCCATCCAAATAGGGAAGTGGTCGCTGCCTAGGTCATCCAACACCCTAAACCTGCTGACACAATCCCAGAATTTTACAGGACCACAAAAATAATCAATGGTGGAGTGCCCCAGCGTAGGAAAAAAAAGTAAGGTTCCCTAGAATGACTGCGAGGAAGCGACCGTCAGCTGCGCGCAACCCCATCCATATAGAAACTTCCAGAGCCTAAGCCCCTCCCTAAAAGTTCTATCATCCTTATAATAGGGGGCAAAATGCCAGCCAAGTCATCTTCAGTAGGATCAAACACCATATCACCATGTTAATTACCCAGAGTAACATTGAAATCCCCACACCCCCCAAAATAAGCAATACATCATTTACAGCCACCCAACTGATCATGGAGGGGAAAATTGAAAGGCACTTCTTACCAAATTGGGCATGGGGGCTATTGTAAGAATTAACCACCAAAACATCGCCCACTTTGCAAATTCTTACTGCCTGCAAAAAAGTGAATGAGGGCTCAAGATGAAAAAGTTCACTCACCAATAACGACTTAACCAGAATACGTAACCCTCCATGACAGCGCTCTTTCACACTTCCCAGCGTCGGCTAAGAGTAGGCCTTGAAACCCTCCCCATCCACATCCTCCGTCACCAAGGATTCCTGTATTGAAATAATATCGGCCCCTTCAATGAGTAACAGAGATTCGAGGTGGCCTAATCTAGTGTTACTACCCACCACGTTCCAGGAAACACACACCAACAATTCTGTGGACTAGGAACAGAGGGATGACTCAGACCACAAATCAGAGAGAGGGAGCCCTGTCAACAGGCCCTCCCCGGGACAATACTGAGCCTCCCTCTGTCTAGTGTCCTAAAGTTGCTTGGTGGGGGAGGAGGTTCAAAAGCAGGGGCATACACCCTATCCCAGGCCTGCTTCAAAATCTGGAATGGTGCTGGGGAGGGTTGACTCAACCTCACCTCAAGTTCAGATCTAGTCATATCAATGCTGGGGCGATTAGGAATAATAAAAGGCTCAGGAAAGCCACAAGGCCTTAAATGCCGGACTCCCACAACTGGGCACCTAGAGGAAGGGGAAACATGACCTCTTCAGCTTCCCCCATAACGGGCCAATGATACCAGGAATCATGAATATGGCACAGCTCGGCCTTGGTATCTTCAAAAACTTCAATCCCCTTGCATGCCAGAACCTCGCGACATTTCTAGATACAAGTATGGAAATTGGGATTGATGAAAGAAAAGCGGACATTGCAGCCTATACAGAACATAGTCAGATAAAATGTGGACAACGGGAAACCATTTGAAGGAAATATCATTCACCCCCAACACCTCCTACAGGCCAGCACTAAGTCTTTTGGAGGTGTTTTTGTTGCCATGCGTGCGTCCTTTGAAACAGCATATCAGGTTTAGATCTCACCAGCCTCTCAGGAGATCCTCTTTTGCAAGACCTTGACCCACATCAACACCGGGGACAGCCAGAGGCGCATGGGGGACCTCCAGGGTCAAAAGGTTAGTACTTCTTGCAGAGTTCTATTTGACCTTTCCAAAACCTCCATAGCAGGGTTGTCAGCAGCCTTACCTGGGCAAATAGAACAAGGGGGTGCACTAGGCCTGGCATATTTAAACAAGGAACGTTTTATAGAGCCCAGTTTCCTACCTCAAGGCAGGCCTAGAAGGAGTAATTTCATAAACCCAAGGTAGTAAATAGGCAGCACATAAACAGGTTTGTGATAGGGAATAACTCAAACTCCAATCAGGGTATTTTAGCGGCTAGGAGAAAAGGAGTACCATGGTATATATGTGAAAAGCCGACTAATCTGTCTGTGTATTTTGCAAATGATAGAAGGTGTCGAAGAGCGACAGGAATAAGCTGTGTAAAGTTGAAATAGAGATAAAAAGTTATTACCTATTTTTGTGTCATTGTCGGCACCGACCGAAAAGTAGGTTGAAATAATTGAGAAAAAGAGGCTTTGAGCAGCGAAGGCTGGAGCGCGCTCATATTTGTTTTGTTTTTTTAAACTTATCTGTGTAAACGATAGTAATTATTGACAGTCAATTAAGACTTCTCACAATGGGAGATATTACTCCACTGATGCACATCTGGTAAACGCTGCCAAAATATCCGTCTAAGCTCAAACAGTATAGTGCAAAATGGATAAAAGGTACAGTAGACAAAATGTTCATGCCATGGCCACAAGGAGGATCGCTATCAAAGCTTTATTGCAACACATGACCACATACGTGCATTCTGCGTAGACTGGGAAGAAATTGGAGAAGAGCTAGCTTTTTTAGAGATTTGGAAGATGTATCAGGAAGAGAGAGAAGATCTGCCATCTGGGGATTGGGTGCTTAATCAGTGTAAGGAGGAAGGTGCTGAGCCTTCTGATCCCCTTGCCTCGCTTGAAGTAAAAGGAGTCAGTACAGAAAGCAAAGGATTGTATCCATTGATGGAACTGAAAGCGGCGATGGGGTATACTAATCCGATATGCGAATCGCCTGCTTATAATAGTGATGATAGTCCAGAGGATACTAGGAGGAGAGAAGAGACCTTTAAGGTCGTACAAAACAGGGAAGACAAGATTGAACGGCTGAATATATCAACAGAAATAGAACGAGAGATTAAGAGATGGAAAGGAAAAAATGATAAAGCTGACAAGGTAA
Organism: Ambystoma mexicanum; assembly: GCF_040938575.1. NCBI lineage: Eukaryota > Metazoa > Chordata > Amphibia > Caudata > Ambystomatidae > Ambystoma > Ambystoma mexicanum. Next base: position 785,739,544 of record NC_090930.1, read on the forward strand.
GGGCCGTACAGAACTAATAGATGGGAGGGCCGATATTGTTCAAATTTGATGGGAAAAGTATCGAGGAAGTTAGGCAAAGGGAAGATCAAGACGAACAGGACAGAAAAGACAAGGAACGAGAAAAGCGTTTGAAAGAGAGTGAACATAAGAGAAAGAGCAAGCAGAGATGAGAACAAATGTATCAGGAAGAACAGCAAAAGAAGGAAGAAAGGGCAGATGAGCAAAGGAAATATGACAATAGACAGAGCAATCGAAGACCGAGACAGGCAAAACAGGAACAGCGAAGAAGAGGATGCGCAGAAATTAAGGAATAAAGGGATACAAAGACGAACGAAGGAAAGAATAAGAGCATAAAGCAAACGAAAGAAGGGAAGAGAAAAGACCAGAATAGGAAAGAGAAAGCAAAGATAATTAGACGAAGAAACTGAGCGAAAAAGGAGACAAAGGGAACTCGATATTGATCGCATTCAGAAAGAGTTAATGGAACCGAGTCCTGTAATGCCATGGGGCAATATAGAGGAGTTCCTCCCATTACAGGGAAGGCAATGTCCAGACCATCTAGGGTAACCCCTTTAAAACCTAAAAACAGGAGAATTTCGTACCCATGGTTTCTACCTCGTCTAATTCCACTGCGTAATATAGTCGGTAGGACTAATCGTAAGTGGCGAAGAAGCAGACGCTGGAGAATAACGTTTTGTCAAAGCAGGCACTTATGGACTACAAATTGGTAATTTTTCAGGCGAAGAAAGACTTTCTGGGTAAAAAAGCTTAAAGCTGCTAACAATCTCCCGCGGGAATTGTTTTCCATCGTCTCCAAATTTTGTAGCTCTAGCTGCAAAGCTAATCTAATTGAGCATTTGGTTGCGCAAGCTAATCTCCTTAATTTGTTCTTTAGTTAAAAGATTTAACGTTTCAAGGTTGATATTGCTCAGGCCGCTGTTACATGTCCACTGGTGTCATCAGACACTCAATTTGTGGCTACTTCCACCGACCTACTAAATCAGATCTATCGGCCTACTTTTGACTTTCATGAAGTAGATGAAAAGGTTATACACAAAATGTTGGAGACCCTCAAGCCTACTTGTGATTCTGTCCCCCTTTCCTGCATGTGCAGCAAAGTGCTTTGCTCAGGAGTTGACCCCTTTTGTGACGAAATTTTTCAACAAATCACTGACAAACGTGACTGTTCCTGATAGCTTAAAACACTGTGTGGTTACCCCTCTGCTAAAAAAGCCAATACTTGACTCTGAGTCTTTGCAGAATTATCACCCTATAGTAGGGCTTCCCTGGCCGGCTAAAATCCATGAAAAGGTAGTTACAGGTCAACTGCATAAATGTGTGGAACATGAACTGTTACTGGATAAGTTCCAATTGGGTTTGAGACCAGGTTTTGGAACGAGACTGTCCTTTTATCCATGCAGGATGACCTGTTAAAGACTGCTGACCATGGATATCTCTCCCTATTGGTAATGTTGGACCTGTCCGCAGCCTTTGATACAGTGAATCACCATATCCTTCTTGAGCGACTGCAAGAGGTAGGATCAGTTTCTGATCATGCCATAGGCTGGTTTGTCATTTCTCACGAATCGACAACAACAGGTGAAATTAGGTGAATTTATCTTAGATCTGACGAGGCTGAACTGTGGGGTTCCGCAGGGATCATCCCTTTCACTGTTGTTGTTTAACCTTTATATTCGTCCTCTTTTGGAGATCTTTAGATGTTATGGGTTAAACTTTGACTCCTACGCAGATGACACCCAGATTTTTATCCGGGTGGTCAATTTTGTTGAGGCTTTTAGAAGATTGGAACAGTACCTGGAGGAGGTTAGCAGATGGATGTCTAAAAACCAAATAAAGCTTAATGCTGCTACCTACGACCAAACTTATTTTGTTCGGACCTAGACATCTGCTAACCGCAGCTAAGAAATTGCCCATCCCAACTCTGTTCGGAAAGACACTAAAACTTGTATCTAGGATGAAGAATCTGGGCTGTATTTGGCAAGATGATCTGGGTAGTGAAGGCCAAGTGTGTGCCAAGGTCCAGGCAGTGCTTTTTGTTCTGAGACTCCTACTACAAGCTCTACCATATATTCCTACAGAAGATCATGCGACGGTGGTTGGTGCCTTGACTAGCGCTCATTTGGATTACTGTAATAGCCAGCTGTTGGGAATTCTGGCTAACCAAATTTACAGACTCCAAAAAGCTCCAAACGCAGTGGTCGGGATGATTTTTAAGATGGACAGAACTACCCATGTATCATCATTCCGTCGTGAACTGCACTGGTTGCTGATCGAGGCTCGCATTAGATTTAAGGCAGCTTGACTTATCTTTAAATGTGTTTAATGGTACTACCTCTCAATATTTGAGGTATCAGATCCATCCTTATCAGCTTGTTAGACAGTTGTGCTCAAGTGATGCCTTTCTTCTATCGATACCCCACTCAGTGTACAAATACCGGGGAGATTGAAGATTTTCGGTATTTGGTCCAAAATTGTGGAACTCTTTACCCTTAGAAATGAGGACCATGAGATCACTATGCCAATTTCGTAGAGCATTGAAAACTTTCTTGTTTAAATAGGGTTCTTTTTATATCCTGGCGTTTCTACATCTGGGTCTAAATAGGTTTTGTTTGAATTATGTTTCCATCAGCGCCGTTATACGATTCAGTCCTTTTTTGCGCAATACAAATCCTAAAAATTCAAAATACAAACCCTAGAGGAGAATTTTGACATAGGGGGCATTAGAGAGAGGATCGATAAAGCCTATCAAGACTTGAGAGAAAGTAGCAAATTGGGAAGCCGAGGAAAGGGAGAACAGTCCCTGGCCGTCCAATCACGAAGTGAAGAAAGGGACACGTTTAGTCTCGAGCATAGAGCCTTGTCCTTAGACAGGCTAACTTTAGATAAGGGCGAAAGAGAAGAGCCATACTAGTTGGGGACTAGATATGTCAGACGAAGAGAGAGAAACCTTCCGTGGGGAAGAGGGAGGGAGTGCATGCGGTCCTGAGGGATGTCTGCAGACAGACAAGGAAGTGAGATGAACTGATCTAGAGCAGCCTGGATAGAATTCCAGATCCTATAGAGTATCCAGAGCGATCTAAAGGACGATCGCGTAGCGAAAAGGGGGAGTCAACACCATATGTGAACAGGCTGAGGTCATTGCCAGGAAGAAAGGAATCAGGAACCATTGTCCCCACTATGGATAAGCAGACGATGGGAGCCGATTGTGGATTTGGGTTCACACAGTTCCCTTTATTGGAGAAAAGGAGGGGCCAGACCGCAGTATATTCCTTGGCCACAAATGGATAAGGATAATTTAAGGCGTAAACTTCCCAGTTTAACGGCGGTTGTGGGAAAATGGATTTATGAACTTGAGTGTCACACTCACCTGTGTCTCTGCAGGAGCGATGGATGAGCCTCCTTTAACCCCGAGTTCTCACTTCCCCTGTTTCACCCGGAGGAATACCTGTCAAATACAAGATGTACACTCAGACCAGAATTCACCCGATTCCCCTGGGCCCTTCCCTTCACTTTCTGTGTGCTGTGATGTCCCTTAAAGGCTTAACTTGATTTTTAGTAAGGTGTGCACTCCATCCTGCACTCGCAGGGGCGCGAGTAGGGATGGTGCCAATATCTGTTGGCTGAGTTCTGATGCCACATGCTGTTATATGCCTTCACAGCGAGGTAGAATGTTCAATGTGCCAGTTTCTTCACTAGCTAGAATGTCCTTTCCACAAAGTGAACGTTGCGCTGTGGATGTTGAGTGTCTGGAATTGTCAGTATTTTCCTTATTTGCCAAGGTATGTTTTGGGTGAGTAGCGCCTCGAGACTGGGTTCAGCGCTTGACTTGGTGGTCTGGTAAGTAGAAACTGTGATAAGCATGCACCGCATTATTGGAGAGTGTGCAGTGAATAATGTTTCTGCGTTAATGGAGAGAGCGCAATTAATAATGTCTCTTCTTTCTTTTGCAGAGCTTCGAGTGCTCGGACCACTGACTGGATTCCATCGTAGCGGGAAGATTCGGTGAGTATGCACAGCGTTATTGAAGTGCGCACGCTAACAAAGTTCTTCTTTGTGCTTACAGGTGCCAGAGTAGTTTCCTTCTGTTGACCGGAGAAGGCGGCGGCGTGGAGAAAGCACAGGGGTTGATCCGGAGCAGGTAATCGGAAGCGGGATGATCCGGAGCAGATAAGCAGAAGCAGGATGATCCGGAGCAGGTAAGCAGAAGCAAGATCATATGAAGCAGGTAATCAGAAGCAGGATGATCCGGAGCAGGTTGATCCGGTGCACGGCAAGTGTGTTGCTGATGCAGCTCACAGTAAGCAACACGAAGCCCTGGAAGAATCTTGAGTGTGGCTTATATAGCCAGTCACACCCAAACACTAGAGAGCTGATGAATTGTCATGCACTTCCTGTTTGGCAACAGGAAGTAGTAACAAGGAAGTTACTACAAACACCAGGGAGGAATGAAAAGAAGGTATCTGCTATGGGCTTTTTGTGTGCCTATGCCAGGCCTGCCAAGCCTCCACCCAACTTGCCCCGACTACGTGCCTGGAACCCATGACATTGAGAAAATGACAGTGGGAAATAAGTTAGTAATAGGGGACATTAAGGGTCTCCTAGCAGGGGGCGTGGCCAAGAGGGCCATGTGAAATGACGTGTGCTGAGGGAGCTCCTACGATCCTGCATTGATCTGGTGGAATACGTGCATTAATAAATGCTTGTGGTTGCCCAAAACTTCAGGAGCGGATTTATGAACAGAGCGGCTGTGCCCGCTGAAGTTTGCAAGCATCTCGGTGGAGCCGCAACGGAGAAAATCACAAAAGAAGGAATCGAGAGCCGGATGAAAGAAGGAGGCAAAATGGCCACCCGAAAGCACGGACAAGGGAATCGGCTGGCTGCAGTGTGGTGAGACGACAGCGGCGGACTGGAGGGAAATGGCAGTGCCCCCGATGAAAGCGTATGCGCTCGACATGATACGAACGCCAGCGGCGTGATTTAATGCTCCTGCCTATCCTACAATGATCCTGATGCATGCGATGGTTGAAGATGACTGAAAATACATGCAAATAGATTGGCAGCTGTCGGAACGTGAGAGGCTTGCAATAAACTTCCTGCGGTGTTGAACGGCGAAGCGGAACAAGAGTTGTGAGACTTTGGATGAAGGATCGGTCCCGCGACAGTGGAGATAAAATGGCGGACGCCCGCAGATAAAGGGAGACACTGGGATGAGGAGCTGGGCAGAGGCAGTGACCGCGATGCAGCGCACAGCAAGACGGGCGACCCAGCTCAAGAGCCGCAACGTAGTCATAACAGGGAACATTCAGACTTCAGCTAGCCCTCGAGACACGAGTGCTGTAGTGTTCCATTGTCACGCGACACTGCAGTGATACACTGTTGCATGCGGCAGACCGAACTCCTAAAGAGCAAAGCCGGAAAAGAAGTCATTGCAGCGTGCCGGTGGACACTGTGCCAGAGAGCCCTGACACGCGATCCAACTCTACACCGTCGCGGAGACGGAGGGCATGGGATCCCGACATACTGGCACGAACAAGGAAGCGAAAAGGCCAACGCTGGCTGGTGAGGGAGACAGACACTCACAATAGAATGTCCCTGGAACACGGGGAGGCCTCGGATCACCCGTACACTGTTAGTGTATATATGGAAGCTGTGCCGTAATAACACCCGAGGTGGCGACCCATGAGAAGGTTCAGAGCCACGCAACAAGAAGTGCGGAAGAAAGAAGACACGTGACCTGCTCTAGGCGACCAATGCAACACTACAAAAACAATGGCTGTAACGAACTAATGCAGGGCCCGAACGAAATTACCCAAGGGTAATGCGGCTGTATTGCGAAGCGATTAACCCTGGAGTGTGCCACGAACTCGGAGGGGCAGGCGAGTTGAGATGGCAAAGTTGCCGGCACGGAATACGGCAGCAGGAGAATGTGTGAATAAAATGCTGCAGGGGAATTAGAGGGCACATAAAATAGTGCCAGGACAATCCCAAATACAACAAGGGCACTTCCAGGGGCACAATTGCCTCGGTGACACGGGTGATTTGTCGGTGATCCGGACAAGTGTCATGAGGTACCCCCATGGGGGACTTATCTAATTGCGTGGGAGAGCACAATCCATTGCGGCAAACAGGAAATGGGCTCGGGACGCTGGTGTGGGGGCCACCCCAAACACGGAAAACAGCAATGGGCCGCCCCCCTGGAACTACGCAAACAATAGCGCGGACGCACTGCATGAGATGTGTCACTAATGCAATCAGGGCAAAGGTTATGGTGGATGCTCTGTACCATAAACAGTAAGTGAAAGTAGGCAAGTCCGCGCCTCCAACGGGAGGAAACTAAAGAGACATTGCATGTTGGTGTGTGCGGAGGCCGATAGGGCTTGCCACGGAGGAGGCTGGCAGAGCGTTTGAGGTTCTGAGGACCCCATGCTTGGGTAAGGCCTTGGACATTGGAACGGAGTGTGTGCCCTTCTCCCCCTGATTGTGGAGCATAAGAGGTGGGTGGACCCACAATATATGGCTGCTGCGTCATGTCTTATAAGCCTCTAAGACAAACAGTGAAGCAACCTACGCTGGACAAATTTGCCAGAACACCGATGGGCCCAGAAAGTGCCAGGAGCAAAGACAAGCCTCCCGCAGGTGGCATGGCCGCTGCGGGTCCAAATCAAGAGGTTCTGGCAGCAATTGCAGACTTGAAAGCAGATTTGAAAGCGGTCTGGGAGGCCAAGCTCGAAATAGTTGTGGCTGAATTGAAAACCGTGTTGGACCTTAAGGTCGGTGAAGTGCAGGAGGAGGTGAATTTACTCTGACAGGGTGTGAGGTCCCTGTCGGAGCGCACAGAGAGCCTGGAGAAAGAAGGGAGCTCGAACACAGCGGACTGCGCCTCACACAAGTCGGAACTGCATGCCCTGGTGCAAAGAGTGGGCAACCTGGAGAGCAGAGCGGAGGAAGCGGAAGGACGCGCCCGAAGGAACAACATCCGCATTGTGGGTATACCGGAGAGAACAGAGGGCCACAACCCCACGGAGTTTGTCGAAAACATGTTACAAGAGATAACCGGAGGAGTTCTGTCTCAAAGATTTGCTGTGGAACAGCGCACAGGGCTTTGACGAGGAGGCCGCCGCCAGGCAATCCGCACAGGCCAGTTATCGCCAAGATCCTTAACTATCGGGACCGGGAAAGGATTCTGGAACACTTTCGCAAAGGTGGGACAATCAAGCGAGGGGAGGCAAACATAACAGCCTACCCGGACTATACCCTGATGGTGCAGCGGAGCTGAATGAACTTCGGGGCTGTTAAGAGGAGACTGAAGGAGGTGGGTCGGAAATGCATGCTACTTTACCTGGCGAAATTGAAGGTTTTTCATAAAAACAGAACTTTATTTTTCGACACTCCGGAAGATGCCATGGGTTGGCTTGATATGCAGGGCTGCCCCCAGGAGCCTGACATCCAGGCGGAAGAGATAAGTAAAGAGTAATGGGAGCACAGGGAGATGGTGCGGCTTAAGACTATGGGACTTGATTACAGTCATTGATGTGGCCTGTTCGTAGACAGGCCCGGAGTAGGATAGATAATGCATTGTGTGCATTGTGACTGTCGCTTTATTAAGGAGCCTTTCAGGGCTAGTCCTCACACCCCCATTTAGTATTAATAGTTAAGTGGCCATTTGGGCGACTTCATCCTACTGAGCTCTGAGCGTACCAGACAGGGCTAGATGTGGGGGTGCCTGAGATCCAGGGATGGAGCTGGGCAACAGTTGGGGAGGGAGTTGTTGGGGAAGGGAGTTTTTGGGGAAGGGATGGGCGGGGGGAGGGGAGGTGGGGAGTTCGGTGTGTATATAGTTTTGGGGAGTTTGAGTTTAAAAACGAGCCTACAGGGAATAGCTATAGAATTGTATCTGTATTGCGCAGGCGGATGGGGTTGGCTGAGAGGGAGGGAGGGAGGGAGATGGGTACTGACGAGCCATGGGGGATCTTAGAATAGTGACGTGGAATGTCAGGGGACTCAATAGCTATCTAAAAAGGAATAAGGTCATGCTGTACTTGAAAAGACAAAAGATAGATATTGCATTGTTACAAGAGACGCATTTGACACGGGAAAAACTGGAGCTTGTGGGGAGAAAATGGAAAGGTACTGTAGTGGGGTCTTCGTACTCGGCCTATGCTAGAGGTGTGCTGGTCTGGGTGGCGCCGCACGTCTCGTTCCAACTGATACAGGAAACGGTGGAAACTGAGGGGCGTTTGGTCATAGTGAGAGGGGTGGTAGAGAATAAAGAGGTGTGCATTGTAAACACGTACGCCCCTAATCAAAACACGGCGTAGTACTTCTGGACTATGTGCACCAACCTGAGCTTGTGCGTGGGTAGCGCGGTGATCTGGGGAGGGGATTTCAATTGTGTGCTGAACCCCGAAGTAGACAGGTCGGATGACAAGATGGTCAGGCCTGCCCCAGCAGCTAGGGCATTGCAGTCGTTGTTAGACGACTTTGGATTGGTATATGTGTGGAGAACGAAGCATCCTAATGAGAGGCAATAGTCACATTACTCGGCCCCACAACAGCTGCACACTAGACTTGATTATGTTTTTGCCACATCAGATGTAATGATAGAGATCGTTCACATAGAATATAAAGCGAGGGTCCTGTCGGATCACTTGCCCCTGGTTCTGGGGTGGCAATACTGCCGCCCTAGGGCACGGATTCCGACGTGGCGTCTCCGTGCGGAGGCGCTTAAAGATCCGGTTTTTCGGGAGGATATAAGAGATGAGATCATTAGTTATTTTGAGGTGAACACAGGCAGCGTTGACTCGGCAGGGACACTGTGGGAGGCCTTCAAGGTGGTGATGTGGGGTGTGGCCATTGCTAAATCGAAAGGCCTGCAGGATGGGTTCCTGGCTGATTTACAAAGGGTGGAAGGGGACTTAGAAAGAGAACTAAAAAGTGAAAGCATAGACACCGAGCTGGTGCTTAAACTACAGCGACAGTGCACGGAATACTGGGAAAGGTTCTGCAACCTTAATTACAAAAAGTACGTTGAGAGACATGCGGGTGGAGATAAAACAGGCCGTCTCTTGGCGTGGTTATATAAGAGTGAAACCCTGAGGCCCCCGATTAGGACAATAACCAGAGAAGATGGGGAGGTGGCAGACACCCAAGAGGGAGTCAACAGGGAATTTGCGGATTATTATAGAGAACTATATGAGGATAGAGGAGGAGGCAGCCGGGATGAGATGCTGGAAACTCTGCAAGACATGGGATTGCCCAAGATAAGCGCAGAAGAAAGAGAAGAACTATATGCACCAATTACGTTGGAGGAGGTTGTTAGGCAGCTACCTACTAGTAAGATCCCGGGAGCAGATGGATTACCTAGTGAATTTTATAAAGCATATGGGGCGGAAGTTCTCCCCCCCCAATGTTGGAAATGCTCAATAAGGTGTTTGAAGTGGGACGGTTGGCGGAGTCGCTCAGAGAGGCGATCATAATACCGCTCCCTAAACCTAATAAACCTGGGCATAGCTGCGGATCGTACAGGCCGTTGTCGATGCTGAACCAGGACAGCAAGATCTTAACGGCTGTCCTGGCGAATAGACTGCGGAAAGTAATTAGCAAATTAATACACCCGGACCAAACGGGCTATGTCCCGGACAAGAATATTACTCACAACCACAGGCGACTCCATCGGGTGATCGAATGGGGCTGTGACAATGAAGGAGAGATGGCAATCGTGTCTTTGGACGCAGTAAAAGCGTTCCACTCGGTCAGATGGGCGTGGCTGCTGGCGGCTTTGGGAGAGTATGGAATGGGGCTGGGGTACATTGGGTGGGCGGAGATGCTGTATAGTGCGCCACTAGCCAGGGTGCGAAAAGGAACAGTGATATCTGAGAGATGGCAACTTAGCAGAGGCACTAGACAGGGGTGCCCCTGGTCCCCGATGTTGTACATTCTGGCTTTGGAGCCCCTGGCACTATACCTGAGGCAGCAATACGATGCGATAGGTATTGAGGTCGGGGGGGAACGGCACTTGATATCCCTATATGCGGATGATTTGTTATTATACTTGAGATACCCGGAAGAAAATCTTCAGTATGTTCTGGAGGTGATGGAAGGGTATGCGAGGTTGTCCGGTATAGTGGTGAATCCCCAAAAATCTAGCATTTTCCCCCTGGGCAGTTACAAGGGAATCCCTGTGGAAAGGTTGCCGGTGTTGCAGGTGCCGTGGACTGTTGGCTCCTTCCGCTATCTTGGAATAGATGTGTGCCATACGGCGGAGGAGGAACACAGGTGTAATACCGAGATGGCCGTTGAGAAAATCCGCAAATGTATGAGGTTTTGGGAGAAATTGCCCTTAGCGATGATGGGGCGGGGAGCGATGCTTAAGATGGTGGTTCTGCCTAGGCTCCTACATTATTTTAGCAATATCCCACATATGATTCCAAAGAGGTTTTTTGTTCAATTAAATGGTATGTGTAGAGACTTTCTGTGGCATGGTACCCGGAATGGTTTATAGTCATAATGTCGAAAATAATAATGTCGACATCCTATACTTATAATGTAAAAAGTCATTTTTTCGAAAAAAAAGTCGACATTTTTTTTTTGACATTATGACTATAAACCCTTAAAACTATCAACACCTCACCCAACACCCCCCTGCCAACACCCCCCAACCACCCTTTCACCCCTCATACTCACCACATACCAATTATTTATTTATTTATTTATTTATTTATTTATGTATTCAATAAATAAATAACCTAAAAAAGGATCATTTACTATGGGGGGGGGTCCCCCCCCAACCCCCCCTCACCCAACACCCCCCTGCCACCCCCCACACCCCCCCAACCACCCTTTCACCCCTCATACTCACCACATACCAATTATTTATTTATTTATGTATTTATTCAATAATTAAATAAATAAAAATTGTATTTACTATGGGGGGGTCCCCCCAACCCCCCCCTCACCCAACACCCCCCTGCCACCCCCCCACACCCCCCCAACCACCCCTCATACTCAACACATCATATATATATTTATTTATTTATTTATGCATACACTAAATTAAATTTCGAAAAAATATCGAAAAATGTCGACATTTTTGTTTGTCGACATTATTGTTTTTCGACATTAATTTGTCGACATTTTGACTGTCGACATTATTGATGTCGACATTATGACTGCACACCACCCGGAATAGAGTAGCGCTCTGGAAGTTGCAGAACTTTCACAAAAGGGTGTGTCAAGCTACCTAATTTTGAGGCCTATTATATAGCGAGTCAATTACAGTTTGTGGCCAAATGGCTCTCCGATGAACCAACCCCTGAATTTAGATTGTTTGGGCAGGACTGTGCCCCGTTTTACCTGAAAGAGAATATCTGGTTACCTGAGTCAGAAATAAAGGAGTGCCCGGGGATGATGAGGCTTGGGTGGAAAATGTGGCGTTGAGCATGTATAATGATGGGGGACCCGTTCCCGTGTTCCCCGCAGGTACCTTTGGTTGCTTTGGCGGGAGGAGATGAGCAACTGAGGGTGATTATCAGAACCTATCGGGAGTCGGTGGGGCTGGTAACGTTGGGAGATATATGGCAGGAGGGGACCATCGGGGAGTTTGAAGGACTTGGAGAGGAGGCGGGACTACATGTGGGCCAGTATGTTACGTATCACAGGCTGGTGCGGAAGATTCGGATAACGTGGCCTGAGACAGTGTTGGCGGAGGAACCGGACGCCATTATGGGGATGATATATGACACAACTGAAGGGGGTATGAAAGCTCTAGATTGTATGAGATGATAATGACTAAGGTTGGAAAGGAATTGACACATTTGAGATTGGATTGGGAAACAGAGGTGGGAGCCCAAATTGAGGATGGGATGTGGGAGCGGGCTCTGGGATACCATAAGAAAGTATCTAGGAATGCCAGATTGCAGCAAATACAGCTGTACGTAACGCATAGAGCGTATATGACCCCGCTGAGGATATCTAAATTCAGGAATCCTGGGAGACAGGCGTGCCTTAAGTGCGATGAGGAGAATTCTGATATGACGCACATGTTTTGGGCATGCCCAGTGATCGAGTGTTTCTGGAGAGAAGTCGCACAAAAGCTAGCAGAGAAAGGGGTCACGCTTGTCGTAGACACGGCTTGGGCCTGCCTGTTGGGGGGGTTTCCTAGGCCACGAAAACTGAAGCATGTTGGGAAACTGAAAGACTTGGCGTACGTGCTTGCAAAGCATAGGATAGCTATGGGATGGAAAAAGTGTCATAAGCCACGGGTGGAGGTGTGGTGGAAAGAATTACAGAAATGGGCAGAGGCTGAAACGGTGGTGTGGCAGGAGGTAAGCAGCATGTCTTGGGAGGAAGAAGTGGGTACCCTGATGGCATGGAAAACATTGATATCTGGTCTATTTGGAACAATGTTAGATCCAGAGGAATCTGATGAAAATTACGCCCTGCCGGGTGTAGCAGATACTGAGTGTGAGGGACGAACAGGCTCGTGAAGGGGGGTGGGAACATGGGGGCAGTGAACAAAGACCAATTGATGTTAATGTAATGATTGTGGATTGCACTGCGTGTTTGGTTTGTATTGTTGGTTGTATTGAAAAACGAATAAAATTCTTTATTAAAAAAAGGGTCTCCTAGCAAACATTCTTGGGGAAAAAAGCTGACATTTGGACAAGAGCAGGATACTCAATTGTCACGGCACAGAACACAGCGCACGATGGAGTGCAATTTAACAATTGTAGAGCAGATGTCTGGAGAGTGATCAGGGTACAGCTGTCGCACATCGGGGTCTGAATGACCCGCGCTACTCTTCATCACGCCAGGTGAAACAGACCACTTTCAAGGTACCTACCAAAGTTGTGACGCTTCGCCACAGTATCCGACGTTTCTCAGCCCCTTACTTCTCTCGGTGGCGGTTACTCTGGAGATTGGGCTCAACAACATCAAAGGTATCGACAACCTAGCCTTTGCCTACAACTCCCAAGAATCCTACTTTTTGCGTGTAGTTCCGACTATTCGGAACGTGAGCTCTGACGGGCTTACGGCGCTCCGCCTCCTGAGTATATTAAGCACTGCATCGGTAAGGACGCTGCTTCTGATTAAAGTTGCAACCGGCATCCGAAGTTTCGTCTTCTGTGCCTTCCAAATCATTGCTTTCCCGTGTACCAATTCCTGTTTCTCCAATTACAGACTGCCTTGAGACTTCTCAAACTCTTTTGACTTTCTGTGTACCGGACCCTTGCCTGCTCTACGGTTTGCTTGTTTCCTGATTCTGTACTGTTTTCTGCCTACCTGTGTACCAGACTTTTGCCTGTCCTACGGATTGCTTACTTCCTGATTCTGTACCGTCCTTAGCCCGCCTGTGTATCGGATCTCGCTGCCTGTTTACTGGATTGTCTTCCTTCTGTCCTGATTTACCTACCACCGCCTTCAACTGGTTTTCCTCACCTTCCCAGCTGACTCCAAGTCCTGGGTACTGTTTCCTTCTTCAAATCCAGTGTTATTTTGTGGATTCCGACTCCATCCTGTGGTTTTGGATTTGCTCCCTCAAGTGTACGCAAGGACGCTTTGCTGATTATACACAAAGACTCATTTTCTGAAAGTGCACACAGGGACGCCTTGCTGAGAAGTGTGCACCTACCTGTATCTAGTCCGTCCCTTCCCTCGTGCCGCCCGGGTGTAGCATCCCTACTAACCTTCCTGTTTATTGTTTTGTACTTCCGTTGTTCTAATCTGGATTGTTTAGGTTATTTCAATTCCTGTTCTGGTAAGACTTCCTTCACTTCTTTATTGATTCCTATCTTAATCTATTAATTCTTATCCGAATCCTCAAAATAGAAGTTAATCTCTTTTCTGTACTTACAGGGGAAATTCCATTTCTGTTCCTTTTCGATGATAAGGGGAGTGGGTGACCAGGTACTTTCTGCTTTTGAGAGTCTTTTCTCTTGTGATGATCTTTGCTCTTCCCAAATATTTACCATTTGTCTTTTTCTTTTAGCTGGGTCCGTGGCGGTGTGTTCTCCCCGCTCTTTTGGGTGATCAGTCTCTCAGTCTGTAATTTAGTGCAGCTGAGAGTCATATCATCAAAAGAGCTTATTCCCTCAACAGAGAGGAGGCTCAGGTGGAGGCTCCATCTCAAGCTCTTCAAGCAACATCCAGTACTACCTTCCTGGTCGCTTGCCCGAACCACTCGCCGGCCGGTGAGTAACAACAATATCCTGATACGTCAGCTATGGGTGCAATTATGGCATGTTTGTTTGTTTATTTGATCTAGCGCAAAACCAAACCCGCAGGTAGCTGGGCGCAAACATTACAAGGATACCTGAGAACTTAGTTACAATGGAAAACAGAATAGCCAGTAGGACAGTTTAGCAGCGTTACAGACTGAATATGCTTATGCAATTAATGCCAGGTGTCAGGAGCATAAAGTGCATAAAGAGGAAAGATGACGAAGATCTGCTTGCTTATCTTCAAAGTTTTCAGGAACGGTGGACTCTTGAAACTAGGGAGACGTGTGGAAAATCAGTGGCAGTATTTGGCCACATTCTGTCAGGGATTGCCAGAACAAGTACAGAGACAAAGAAATGAATGGGAATGGAAGCGAAGCCATGGGCAGAGATACAATTGACTATAGTGCATCACTGTCGATTGTTGCAAGAGAAAAATAAGAAGGAAGATGCTAGAAAACTTGAGGAAGCCAAGTTAGTTCAGAATTTCTTTTCGAAGAATGCCATAGAAGGGGAGGTACTAACAAGCAAAGGAGGATTGGGAATGCAGCAAGCAGTGGGTACATCACAGTCAAATAATCAATGCCAAATGGTTCAAGGAGGGAATGGGTTTATGCCACGAGGCAGAGGAATGGGCTACAGAGGACAGGGTGGTTTTCAGAATAACCAAGGCGGGTTTCAGAATATGCAGAATGATAATCAGAATATTCAAGGAGGATTTAATCAAGGGGGACAAATCAGAAGAGTTCCTCCTGTATGTTGGACATGTGGGATGACAGGGCACATCGTGCGAACATGTGGAAGCCAAGGGTATGTACAGAATGGGCAATTCTCAAGAGGGGGACCGCTTATCCTCCAGCATATAGCTCACAAGTTAGGGATGGGTTCGCACAAGATCGGATGGTTTATCAAGCACAAGCACGGCAAATACAACAGGCATTGCAGCCACAGCAAGCAGCATTGAATCCCCCAGAAGGGCAGTCTCAGCACGCACCCATGCTGATACAGCAGAATGCAAACACGGGACAGCTACTGACATCTAGAGTAGGGGGTGTCACAGTGGTAGGTGGAAGCCCTTTTACGGGTACAGGGGTATAAGTATGTATCCACAATAGGACAGCTCACAGGGCGACTTGATGTGTTCAGTACTATCCGTGACATCAGACCCCCAAAAGGAACCAAGGGTTGATGTGCCGATAGGAGGCAAATCTTTTTCTTTTTTAGTAGATACTGGGGCTACTCGCTCATGTATACGAGAGGGAAAATACCCAATGTTGGGAAATGCCATGAATGCTCAAGGATTCTCTGGCGCTACAAGCAGAGTTCCTTTTACTGATGAATTGCCAGTCTCCATAGGAGAGTGTGATATGTCTGTTCCATTATTGTATTCACTGCAGACACCAGTTAATATTTTGGGAAGAGACTTAATGACAAAACCTAACATCGATTTCCTTTCCGGATGAAGGCATAGTGTGTTCCACTCCAGGGATACATTATATGAACGTGGGCGAATTTAGATTGGCTTTTACAGGGCAAATGGCTCTGTGAGGAATGCCATTAGAGCCAGAAGTCTTTCTTTATGGGGTACGCATTTTGTTGACCTGTCTACCTGGCTTAGTGGGAAGGATTAGGAGAATACCTGATTAGTTTTTGTTCAGGTCATAGATACCTATGGATGAAGAGGGTGGACAGATTATTCCCCTAGAGTTAAATGCAGCCATAGTAGGAGGGTAGACGGCCATGCTCGAAGGAACCGATTATGAGTGCATGCCATGGAGGACAGTGATTGCCATTGGGGAAGGGTATAGACTGACTGACGTCACAGACAAACACCTGTTCAGAGATGATCCATCAGATGATGGAGTGATATTCGAGATGAGTATTGCATATTGGATCAGAACAGAGAAAAGAGAGACCCCACAGCAAATGGTGATAGTACAACAGCACCCAGAATTTTTTGATGAAGATTTGGAAAAAGTGCCAAACTCGTTATGGACTACAGGCTTCTATGACTTAGGCCTATTGAAGGGGCTAGGGGAGGTTAAGATTAAGTTGAAACCAGGAACAATTTTACCTCGAACAAGACAGTAAGTACCCAATGTCTCGAGAGGTGGATGAGGGTATTTTTAAGACTATCTCAGCCCTTATGGAACAAGGTATTTTAGTGACGTCAGAGTCACTGTGTAATACCGCGGTGTTTCCTATCAAAAAATCAATGGGAGCGTTGTGGTGATTTATACAAGATATGAGACCGATTAACCAGATTTTAGAGGCAGAGTTTCCTTAGTTCTGAATCCTTCCACGATATTGTGTAGTATCCCAGCAGAAGCACAATATTTCATGGTGATTGACTTAAAAAATGCTTTTTCTCAATCCCGCTGCATAAGGACTCTTAAGCTCTCACATCATTTACGTTTTGCCTAACTAAACTGAAAAACTAAACTGAAAAGCACTAGTTTTCCCCAAGGGTACAGTGAATCTCCATTGATCTTTAATAGGGTCCTTCAGATGGCCCTAAGCAATATTGATTTGCAAAGCGTTGTGATACAGTACGTAGATGATATTTTGGTTTGTAGTGCAACAGAAGGTGAGTGCAGACAAGACTCTATTCATTTAATGACTATCCTGCAGGAAAAGGATAGAAGGTAGACCAAGAGAAACTACAATATTGTCAAGAAGTGTTGTATATAGGTCAGTTGATCTCACATGAAGGGAAATTGGTACACCTGAAAGAGCTGAGGCAATCATGAAAACAGTAAAACCGCACACGATAAAACACATGCAAAAGTTTTTGGGATTATGAAACTATGTTAGCGTGGGTGTTTGATTATAGTTCATACACAAGACCCCTTTTGCAGGCTCTGAAGAAAGCACAAGTGAATAAGGAACACATAGAATGGACTGAGGAAATGGAGGAAGGGTTTGAAGAATTAAAGAAATTTGTACAGCTCCAGTTTTAGGAATTCCCAACTATGATCAGGAGTTCTTATTTTCACACATGAATGGGGCAGTCATGACAGCAGTACTTGCACAGAAAACTACATTAGGGTATAAACCTTTGGCATATTGTATTGGGATTGTGGATCCAGTTATGATGGGGCACTTTCCTTTGCGAACAGTCACTGGCAGCAGCCTTGTTCACAATAGAGAAGTCTACTAGTATTGTGATGGGGGTGTTCTATGACATTGTTTGTTGAGCATGCTTTGCCATTTTGGAAAAACCTAAGGGTTCATTGATATCTCGGAGAGCTTCTACGTATGACGTAGTTATATTGAATCCAGCAATCAAAATAGTTAGGTGTAAAATAGTGAACCCTGCCACGTTTGTAGCTGAGCCTGTGCCAGAGGGTGAGCATGTGCATGATTGCACTAACTATGAGGAGTTCTACGACGACATCCTGCACGTAAAGGAAAATGCATTAGCGGGGGTGGTAGGCACATTCTCTTCATTGATGGTTCTTCGAAAAATCAATCAAACTAGTGGGGAAAGGCATTCCGGTTCAGCTGTGGTAAGACACAGAGCCAATTGTGAATTTGAAGTAGTAGCAGGTGCAAGACTACCGCCTCGCTTTTCAGCGCAAGCAGCAGAATTGGTGGCGCTTATTGTCGCGCTCGAAAAACATGCAGGGCAGGAAGTAATGGTGTACAGTGTCTCCGCCTATGTGACGTCAACCGTGCACGCAGGGCTAGCACGTTGGAAAAGGAGTGGCTACCTCAGAGCGGGTGGCACTCCAGTGCAACACGCAGCATTATTGGACAGGCTTATTAAGGAACTACAACTCCCAGTAGCCTTTGCTATAGTTAAAGGTGCAGCACATACTAAGCAAACTGACTTTATCTCTTGTGGGAAGGAAGCTGCAGACGAAGAGGCCAAAAGGGTTGAATATTCATCATATATTTCAAGTTTTAATACTCCAGATGTAAAGGAAAAAGTTGTTACGATCAGGACAGCAAATGAAGGGTTTAATCATTTATCAAGAACGCAGTTGATGAAAGTTCAAGGCAGTGTGAGAAAGGAAGAGCAGGAATTGTGGAAACGAAGGGGGTGTTCTTTGTCCTCCTCTGAAGCATTATTCCGACAGGACAGCAATGGAAAGGTGGTCATGCCTGTAGCCTTGTTAAGGTTAGCGCTTGAACAGCTGCACTACCCCATGCATGTAACTAGGGAAAGCCTTGCAGCAGCTATTGCGGAGGACTGGTTTGTACCAAACCTGTTGGAACACATTGCATGTTATGTAGTAAATTACATCGCATGTCAAAGGTTTACTGCTGGGCATACACTGCGAACGATCAGAGGAGTGATTCATCGACCAAATGGTCCTTTTCAGCATTTACTTATCGATTATGTTGATGTGCTGCTAGTATGTTAGTAAATTCATTAACGTGATATAGTTTATAAATACATTTTACACATAAAGTACATCATTATAAAAACAGACTTTTAACATATAATTCATAAAAGTTCATAAAATTATTAGATAATTTTCAAATCTATAATTCCTTAACTCATAACGCAAACAGATCATATCTAAAATGAGTAGAATTGAAATAAAACTTAAGTCTCGTCTTTTGTAGCTAAGGACAAGATTCATTGCACTAAATCCGCATAATACAGTATACTATACCAAATATTAATACTGATTGTCTTCGATAATAACGTTCAAATAGAGGTCCCAAATAGACTCTCTGACTAACCATACATTATACGTTGATACATTGCAATAAGGAGCTTGGTGTTTGTTGTGTTAATACTACGCCACCAGAAGATTGTCCCTGCTATATGCTCTCTATTATGTACGTATCTGTCATACTGGGCCTTATACGTTGTTAACATTTTAGGGCACTTAGCACATGTTTCCCTGTTTCAGTAGTTTCATTATTCTTACATAATCGGCAGAAACGTTCAACAAATGGTATCTGATTGATTTTTCCAGTAGTAGCTAGCACCGGTAAATAATTGACCCTGAGAAGTAATATGCAACGTCTTAATCTAATTGCAGGGCATACATTTAGATATAACTGTGGCTTTTAATAAGTATATAACATATACGTGACAAAATGATATTTCTTTAGGCCTTCCAGGTGGGCATAATTTTCTAACTAGCCCCAATGTTCAACTTGTTTAGATAGAGAGCGAATCCCCCAGTTTGAATGCTCCAACCAATCTCTTTGAGATAGTTCTTAACCTTGTTTATTAGGAGCAATTTCCCAGTTCGCTTCAAAGTTTCCTGCCTCATAGAAGAGAATAGCTGGTTGCCCGAGTTACTCAACATAGTCAAATACAATTCTGCCCTTTTCTTAAGTACTAGGGATTTTAACGAAAGCAGACCCAGTTTCAGCCTAATTATGGCCATTGGTATGCAGGTAGGGAGGCCTAGGATATTTTTCCAATATGTGCCTTCCACTACCTGCAACCAGCTAAGATACATCGTTTGCAGGGCTTCAAGGCCATAACTGATCATTGGGGCTAAGACCTGTTGGTATAAAAGACGAGCAGCCCAAATGGTAAAGCCGCCATGCGTGATGGTGAAACAGTGGACCAAGGCTGTAATTTGGGCGGCTATAATCATTCTGGTTTGTTTACATTGGAGGTAGTCCCACTTAATTTCAACTTTAATTCCCAGGTATTTATAATTGGGGGTGTAAAGGATCTCCGACTCCTGTACCATTAGCCTGAAACAAGCAATCTTTCTACTTTTGAACAGCATCTATAGCGTTTTCTGCAGATTGATTATGAGCCCATTTCTTTTTGCATATAACCAGGCTTCTGCAGACCAACGTAGGCCGCTGAATGTATGGTCTAAAATGACCAAATCATCCGCCTGTGCGAGGACTGGGCAATGTTCTTCTCCAATTAGTGGAGGGCAATTATGTACCTCACCAATCGCTGCTGGTAGAGCGTAAACAAAAAGATCATATAGGTTTGGGGCGGTAACACAGCCCTGTTTGACTCCTCAATTATGTTCGATTTGAGCAGTCATATTCCCCTGCGAGTGAGACTGTATTATTATGATGGAGAAGCCTCAAATAATACATCAGACCTTGTGGGCACCCTAGTGACTCTAATTTCGTCCACAGTATCTCTGCAGACTAAGTCGAAGGCAG
Source organism: Ambystoma mexicanum (assembly GCF_040938575.1). Taxonomy (NCBI): domain Eukaryota; kingdom Metazoa; phylum Chordata; class Amphibia; order Caudata; family Ambystomatidae; genus Ambystoma; species Ambystoma mexicanum. The sequence continues at coordinate 785,759,886 of NC_090930.1, forward strand.
CTTTGAAGTCAACATAAAGCGCATTTATAGGGGGATTGCCCTTTTTCGTAGCATTGGTGCGCAAGGTGTCCAAGATGACCAGGTTATGTGTAGTTGAGTAACCCCGCCTAAAGCTACTTTGAAAATATGATAGTGGTGGTGTGTCCCTTTTCCAGGTGGTTCGAAGCAGGTCCTTGTACACACCCTGATGCCACTTGCGCAGCAAAGTTTTTAGTCCGAGAAGTCTTTCCCAGATGGGGAGTAGGTGAGATGCTGAGATCCGACAATGGGCCCCATTTTTTGTTAATGAAGTATTTGAACAGAATAGAGTATTGCTTAGTACAAAACACACATTTTCTTCTGCTTATTACCTGCTAGCGAACAGAATATGTGAGAAACTCAACGGTCTCCTTAAAGAGAGAATTGCAAAATTAAAATTGACATTGAAGAAGGTATGGCTGTACTGCCTGCCCCTTGCATTTTATGCATTAAGGAGCCAGCCTGGGTCAGACCACCACCTCACACCCCACAAACTAGTGACAGGGAGACGAATGAGAACGCCTTTGTCTCCTCCATCTAGGAGCAGAAGTGATGCCCAGAAGACTGCAGAAATGTTACGAGATGAGCTACGTGCTTATTTGACATGTATGGCCGCCAGTATCTCTGTCATTTCAGATCAACTCAAGCGCAAGGGTGGGGGATCAGTCTCAGGACACAGATGAAGACCATTCAGCAACCAGAGCTCAAGAACTTTTATCTGTACCCAGACCTTTTGTTAGAGACCCAGTTCTAGTGCGTAATTTCACCCTGAAGTGGCACGAGCCACGCGTTAGTGGTCCCTACATTGTTGAGAACATTACTTCCTCAGCAGGAAAATTCCCGGAAAGACGCTTCTTGATCCACTTAAGTGGCGTAAAGCCTTATGCTGGTGGGACAGACACCCCCCAACCGTTGATTCAGAAGCAAGACAAGAAGAAGTTCAGCATGTGCAGACTCAACCGATGACGAGGAAGGACGCCAAGGTTCCCGATTAAATAAATGCAAGTGTGCATTTGGACTGTGGCTCACCACGGACACTCTTTATAGATATTATAGCAAGAGTGCGAACCAAGTTCTTGAGTCACAGGAATCTTTGCATTGAACTTTAGAAAGTGTTGACGTTCTAAATATGCTGAATCTAGAGTTTGAATTTGACGACTGGATATTATGATATGATAGTTTATTTATATAGCTCCTTTACACAATGTGTTTCAAAGCGCTTCAAGGCAAGGCAAGGAACAAGGGAAAATACAATGACATTCTTACAGGCCATGAACAGTAAGGATGTGAAATTAACTATCGTACTCGGCCTGACGACATTTCAGATAGTGCAAGAGCTAAGACATAGATAAGGAAGGGAGGGGAGAGTGGGAAGGAAATGGAAACAAACAGGCGACTACCGTACTAGGCCTGACGACATTTCTGGTAGAGCCTGAGAAAAACAAAAGGTGAGGGAGAGGGGTGCAGAAAGGGAGGGGTGGAACAAAACAAGCGAATATCGTACTAGGCCTGACAGTGTTTCAGATAGTGCTGGATGGAGGGGGGGGCAGTAAGGGGAAGGGAGAGCGACAGACGAGGTTGCTATCATACTAGGTCCAGGGACAATTCTGATAGAGTAAGTGCGTAGGAGAAAGTAAGGAGAGGAGGGGAAGAGATAGGAAATGGGAGAGGGGAGTAGAGAACCGAGTGTAAGCAGTCAAAGAGTTGTGAAGCAAGAGTGGAGAGCAAATACAACTGCAGAAGTCGGTAGTAACACATAATGTTTCAAGCCAGGGTACAAGATGAAGATGGGATGGGAACAGCATGATTCAGGGCCACCATGAGTACAAGATGCAAAGGAAGTCCAGCATGAGAGTTGAGAAAGGGTAACGCACAGTGAATCAATGAAGTCCATAAAAGTAAAATCCAGCATTGGACAAAAGACGGTGATGGTGAAACCAGAAGGTATCAGGACAGATTCCTGTGTGTGGGAAGGGGGGGGGACAAGGGAACAAGACAGGGGACCAGAGAGGGTGGGGATGGCCTGTGTGGACAGAGGGTGTAAACACATGTTGGTGCATGCTTACCTGCTGTCTTGGCAGGGGTTTGGGCCCTGGATCCTCCTGGTCCAAACAGGAATTGCCATTTTCTTTGACTGCCCTTCACTTTGGACGCCCGGGCAAGAGACGCCCTTGATCTAAGAGTTAAGAGCAGGAAGAAAGAGGCAGGGCTAAGAAGGTGGGTGGTGCTTAGGCCAGATGACCTAGATCCATTACACCTGCTCCCCAGATGCAAAGGGAAAGAGGCGGAAGGGCTGCTTAAGTAGGGAAAAGAGCGGCAAGCAGGAAGGCACGTGAGCAGTTTCCAGATTCATTCCTCACTGAGTTTCCTTTTGGCTAATCCAATGGTCCTATCCAATGTTGATACTCATAGGATTCTTCTTGCTGTTTTTGTTTAAATTCTTCAACCTTATCCTGCTCTTGTTGGGCGTAGTACTAATATATGTGTTTTTCTGCAAGATCCTAAAAATGGCCCTGCAATCAGGAGGCTGCCTGTGGCAGTAGTTGAACAGATCCTGCAGTTACCTGACCATTTCACAGAGTTGCCTGATTAAAAAGGGTTTTTCCTTCCTTAAAGCAGTATACAGGCACCACAATGAGGACTGTGGGGAATGATACCGTTTTGAAAAGTGAGCAAACTCAACGATGTGTGGAAAATCGTAAATGGTGGGGATTAATGAACTGGTGCATAATTTGTGCGTGCTCAGCATTTATCATTGTTTTTTTGATTTTGCTAATCTATACGGTCTACTTCATTGGTCCAAGCAAGGTAGAAGTCCCTTTGATTCTTCCCACTCCAGTGATTTATGCAGATTTATCTATTACTGAAAGGCCAAGACCATTTTGTAATTATCCCTACACCAGTGACACATGTAAGGTCACCTATTTCTCTGACGGGTGTATCGATGAATCCCCCTGTAGGAAGGACCCTTATTGATGTACTTCATGAGCATTATGCACGCACCCTCCTTGCAAGATGGAGACACAGGAGAAGCACAAGGGAAGATGAGTATGAATTAAATAACTATCTAGACAGTCTAGCACACCGGGGGAATAACATGTGGTATCAGCACATAACAAAGGTAGGAGAGAGAACCTCTAGGGAGAGTTGCTATGTCTGTTCTCTCATAGCTTATGCCTTGGAGAATTCTAAGATATTGACAGTCATAGAAGTAGCAGTACAGAAAGCTCATTGTGTGACACACCTTGCACTGTGCCATAAGAGAGGTCAGTTTCAGGGTCGAGCGGCATCTTTGGTATGGGTGCACGAAAAGACAGCTCCAGAAGATGATTATGTGCAAGATTTAAAGACAAGAGAGAGACCACACACTAGAGATCATGTGATAAGATGTGAACAACCTGGAATGAATGGAGCAGGAATCCGATGGGAAGTAAACAAAAAGCTTGATTGTAAAGGAAAGAATTATGAAGAAATATGAAGATGTACAGAGAGAGGCCAGCTGCAAATCAAAGGAGTACTTTCTCCAGAAGGTTGGCAGGAAGGCCTGATTGTGCCCAGAGCAGTAGCAATAACAGGATATTATGAATCAGTTATAAAAACTGTGGAGAAGGGATGCAAACATCATTGGCCGAAGATTGCAAAGTTGCTGACATGGGTTGATGACAAAGGAGACCCGTTGCAGATAGTATCTCTGGCTAGCGCAAAGCTATGCTTCAGAAACAATGGCACAAGAAAAGTTGGAGTGGATCAGCAGTGCAGCCAAATTTTCGATGTACCAGGAATGAAAGATGGAACAGTAATCATAATGGACCACTACTGGGCATGCAGATCCAGAACATATATGAAGCTGCCCAAGGATTGAGGAGAGCTGTGTTCTATAGTGATTGTCCATGTTGGAGCTTTGGTGATTCCAAAGAGTGACCTGAACATTGGGGAGTTCCCAAAAGCAGATGCTCACCTGAGAAGGAGGAGATCAGTTGAATTTCTCAATCGAACAAAGGGGGAGAACTATTTTCCAGCTATATCAATAGAAGCTTTCAATGCTATTCCTTATAGCAATCAGACTTCAGCAGTATGTGTGACAATCTTCATGCCAGGGATCCAGATGATGGTGAATGCCAAATGGTTACAGATTACCAGATGGGAACTTCTGCAGGTGATCAACAATACCATAAAGGGATTCAACATGGTCAAGGAAGAACTGAGACCCATAAAACTGATGACTCTTCAGAATTGATATGTTCTGGACATGATTACCGCTATAGATCGAGGTGTTTGTGCCAAAATCAGAGAATCATCTTGCACATTCATTCCTTCTCATGATGACGAGAATGGGACCTTGACACGGAGGCTATAACGATGCTGACGAATCTGCACATACAGATGGAAGATGAAACACAAGATATTGCAGGTGCCAGCTGGTTTACATCGATCTTCTCATGGGTTCCACAATGGATGGTACATATTTTCAAGTTTCTCGGAGCATTATTGGTGATGATCATTTTTGGATTCTGTGTGATCAGAATAATAATCACACAGTGCAAGGGTGGTGTGGCTTGGCAGCCATGGAATAGGCTGCTCTCCTTCCAAACTCCTGCATCCGTCCAGTGATCCGAGGAAAGCGCAAGCCGCTAAATATTGAACACCGACGTAAAAAGTAGAGGAACACAGCATGAAACGGAGCAGACCGCGTTGAAAGTTACTGCGAGCTGATTATCCAACAGAATCAACAGTTACGGAACGTTGAAGTCTGGGACAATAGCCGCCGGTTTATAATCAAAATGGCTGCCGGCCCCGAAACAAAGGAGACACCAAGTGGAATGGCAGGGCTGGACTACAGAAGCGACGCGCCCGAGAACTGGTGCCTTCAGTGACAGTGATGCCTGTGATGGAGTAAGAGGAGCGTGCCCGGTGAGTACACCAGTGAGTGACAGGCCCCTGGGTACAAATAATATATGCAGAGGCGGCTTCCCCCAGGGAAAATTGTGGTCTGGGAAGCGCACTGCGGCAGAAGTCAGCGTACCCATAGAGAGGGGCCTGAAGTCCAAAGGCGAGGACAGGACACGCTGCGACCCGGGCCGGCCGCGGTATTGAACCGTAAAGTTTGCAGATAAGCAGTGCAGATGGCGGGTTTGGCCCGGAGCGGCTGATCCGGCGCGAGACTGCTGCTCACTCAGGACTTGCTGGAGCGAAGGAGAGCGAGCGGCTCCAGGCGGACTGTGCGATAGATATTGACTGTGAAATGAAAGCCGGGTTGATACATGTTGCAAGGCAGAACGTGTAAGGCCGCCACAAGGAGCAAAATAGAAACTCTGTAGCAACGTCATGGCTGAAAACAACACGCTCAGCAGTGCATCTGAACACGGGCAGAAATAGCTTACGGGAGACAAGCGCATACAGGCACGGTCCTAAGACGGTGGAAGCCTGAGGGCACAGGGAGTGGGCTCTGAGGCAGGCTGCACATGCAGAGCACATTTAAAGGAGCTCTGTAGCCATGGGACATAGAAACTATTAAGCACCAACAAAAAGCCCCAACACAAGTGCAAGGACATAAGAGGTGCTGCTGGAATACAGGTGGTGCAGAGCACACCCCTTATGAATAACATAAGGACAACTAGCAGAAATACGAAATTGGGAAACAAGCCCCTGTGGAGAACACAAAAACTAACGCATTGCACATTGGGCTGGCTCACCAGCAGTATTAACGAGATGGAAATGTCGGTGAGGGGAGGCAAGGCCAATGGCAAGCAGCCCACAATGGATATTTTTGCTAAACCACAGCAGTCCCCCACTACCCCAACGTAAAGTGTGGCTACTGCATCCGCAGTGACGGCATCGCCAAGTGAAAACCATATGATCTTGACAGCCATAACGGAATTGAAAACCTCGTGGGGGACAGCAATGGCAGAATTGAGGACGGCGCTAGAAACAAACATAAAGATAGATGCAGTTGGAATAGAGGTTAACCTGTTAAGGCAAGATGTGAGAGCACTGGCTGAGAGGATCAGTGGCCTGGAGAGTGTGGTGAAAATCAATACAGATACCAGCACGAACAACGCCAAGGAAGTTCACATATTGAAGCAGCAGGTAGCCAACCTAGAGAACCGAGCGGAGGAGGCCGAAGGAAGAGCGAGACGCAACAACATACGCGTGGTTGGTCTCCCAGAGGGGGAAGAAGGCCAAGACCCCACGAACTATGTGGAAAACATGATCATACAAGAGATAGGTGCAAATAAGCTCTCTCAAGGGTTCGCGGTTTAACGTGCGCACAGGGCCTTGATGAGGAGACCGCAACCTGGAGCTCCCCCCGAGAGCAATTATAGCAAAGATCCTGAACTATAGGGACAGGGAAAAGATCTTGGTGTTCTTCAGGAAAGGAGGGACGATAAAGCGGGCGTCTCCGACCATCACTACATACCCTGATTACACTATGCTAGTTCATAGACAGCGCTATAGCTATGTGGCGATCAAGAGAAGATTGCGCACAGCTGGATTTAAATATATGTTGCTGTACCCTGCAAAACTCAAGATTCTCCACAAAGACAAAACGCACTTTTTTGACTCCCCAGAGGAGGCAGCGACGTGGCTGGATGCGCATGGCTGCCCAGAGCGAGATGAGGAGCTTGGTCGAGAGGGATACGATAAGTGATCAAACAGCTATGCATGCTAAGAGAAGGTGTCATGATCACTGCTTCCAAGGAGTCGGGAACAGCCCAACGTCCTTGGAAGCAGGCCCCTAACCGTTATCTTAGGCACCAGCCGGTCCCCACTGGGACCTTTTGGACCTTGTCCTGGCGCCGGTGGCACCAGGCTCATCAAAGCCATCGGTCCCGGCACTGGATGCGCCGGGCTCATAATATGTATGAAGATGCTTGGGTGGACTTACCTGCAGCAGACCATGCTGCTTACTTACCAGCCACATAGGAATCCTCTGTGAACAGGAACTACTTTCTTACCTGGGTGGGGCAAGCTCCACTCCCTGGATACAACACGGGAACTCTTCTGGAACTGGAACTCTTTTCTTACCTAGGCGGGGCCGTGGAGGAAGACGCCTCATCACTCCAAGGCTATTTAAACCACACCCGATTGAACAAACGTGCTTCGCGTTATTCTGCATCTGCAGCAGAACGCTCACCGAGTCTGTTCCAGCCTTTCTTCCTTCCGATCCTGAACCTGCAAGAACAATACTTACCACTCCTGTATCCAGTATTCAGCAGCACCTGCAAAGACAAGAAACAACAGGTTAGCACTGCAACCTTTACACGCAGCGCTTTCCTCACCTGATCCATCGGCAGCGAACATTTCTTCACGCTGCACCTCCGCCTGTGAAGACAAAAGCATTGTTATTACTTACCGGCACTCCGCGAATTCCGGATTTCTTCAACGCTGCAACCCAGCATCTGAAAGACAAACGAAGAGACATTAGACAGGTATTTACTCACGTCCATCGCGCTCGCCACAGTAGAACGCCTGCAAATACTCCGGCGTTTTCCAGCATCTCTTCAGCACGAACTCACAGCTGCAAGGGAAAAGAGACAGTTAGAGCGCTTGCATTTACTTACGCATTTCCAAGCGCTTCATTCCAAGGCTCTGGCTCCAACTTCGGCTCTCTTCACACCATCTCCTATCTCAAGAGCCCTGCAAGACAAATAGGAAAAAGCATTATCCAGAGTCCTGTTCTATATTAACGTGCCCACGCACCTAAAGACTAAAAGGACTAAAAAGGTGTCCAGAAACTCACTGCTCGTGCAGTTAACGACGGTAGCGATCCTCTGATGTCAAGAGGCCTATGTTTCACCAGTGAAGGAACTGGCAACGGCACCCTGCACCAGACGCAGATGGAGAATCCAGCATTCACCTATCTAAGGTGAGCACGTTGACCTGGGGGCTCTACGGAGAAGCTAAGAAGAGAGAGAGAGAGAGGGACATTCAACAACCCAGATCATTAACCCCATATTCTTTCACCTGCAGAAATCTCACTCTTCGAGTTCGACACACAGTGCGAAGAGGTTCGGCCCCAGAAGCAAATCGAGTCCTGCACATCACTTTTCGGGTCACAGACACCTTCCTGCCAAGACCAGCGCCTCCGTGGGAATCAGGTGAGCGTTACAGAAGGGCGCAGGGTAATGGGTAACCGTAACATGAAACATTTGAACACGTCGGACTGGAATATAGAACGTGTAATGTAGCAAGAATAGTGGAAGGTGCGCTTAGCTTATTTTTTTTCAAAAATGGAGTAACGGGATGAAGACAACCTACCCCTGGAAGTTAGAATAGGAGGACTGCCACTAGGGCTACAGCTCCCTGCTGAGCCGCAAGTAAGGCAACTGCCGGAAAAGGGCTAGATGCGTGGGTGCCTGAGATCCAGGGATGGAGCTGGGCAACAGTTGGGAAGGCGGGGTAAGTTGGGTCGAGGAAAGGAGGGGGGTTTGGGGGGAGTTGGGGAAAAGTTGGGGAGCGTGATGAGGTTGGGAAGGGAGGATGGTGGGGGGAGTGGGGTGTAGGGGAAGAGTTAACAGTTTGGGGAAGTTTGTATTGTGGAACGAGCCTACATGAAAGAAGGGAAGAATTTAGACTTGGCCTGTACTTGCGGAGGGAGGAGTGGGACCCGGATATGTCATGGGAGACCTTAGAGTAGTTACCTGGAATGTTAGAGGGCTCAATAGCTATTTAAAAAGAAATAAGGTTATGATGTATCTGCGCAGGCAGAAAATAGACATAGCCTTGCTGCAAGAGACTCACCTAACACAAGAAAAACTGGAGGTAGTCCGGAAGAAGTGGAGAGGGACTGTTGTGGGCGCAGCATATTCATCTTATGCTAGTGGGGTGATTACCTGAGACGCACAGCATGTACCATTTTCAGTTGCTGCACTCAATAGTCGAACCAGATGGGAGGATGGTAATAATATAGGGGTTGGTGGAAAACAAGGAAATATGTATCATAAATACATACGCCCCGAATCAGGATACAGCGGCATACTTTAGAACCCTATATAACAAACTTAGCGTGAGCCTGGGGAGGCGGTGATCTGGGGAGGAGACTTTAACTGTGCACTAAACCCGAAATTGGATAGATCAGACACCAAAATAGACAGACCAACCCCACCGGTCAGGACATTGCAGTCTCTGTTAGCGGATTTCGGATTAGAGGATGCATGGAGGTCACACCATTTACAAGATAGACAATACTCGCATTATTCAGCCCCCCAGAACCTACACACTAGACTGGATTGTATGTTCGTCACACATGAACTGATGACAGAAATAGCCCAGACAGAATACAAAGCGAGGGTCCTTTCGGCCCATTCGCCGCTGATATTAGTATGGCAATACCGACCCCGAGAGCAAAGATACCGACATGGCGCCTCCGAGCAGAGGCGTTGAAGGATAACATTTTTAGGGAGGACATGAGTTAGGAAATGATAAGCTACTTTGAGACCAATCCTGGCAGCGCGGAGTCGGCAGGAGTGCTCTGGTAAGCCTTTAAAGTAGTAGTGAGGGGGATAGCTATAGCCAAGTCCAAGGGGCTGCTAGGCGGGATCTTGGCGGAACTACAAGGTGCGCAAACAGAGCTGGAAATGGCATTGAAAAGGGGAGGTAATACTCAAGACGATAATGAAGCAATAATTAGGCTGCAGCAAACTGTGCAGGATATTGGGAAAGGCTGTGCAACCTAAACTTAAAAAAATACATAGAGAGGCAGCATGCAGGGGGGGAAAAACCAGGGAGAGTTTTGGTATGGCTATACAAAAGCGAGACTCCCAGACCAACAATCGGGACGATGGCGAAAGAGGATGGAAGTATAGTAGACACTCAGGAGGGAGTTAATCAAGAATTCGCAGACTATTACCGCATCCTGTATGGAGATGCGGAGGAAAGTGACAGCAAGGAAATAAGTGAAACACTAGAGGATATCGGATTGCTGCAGATTAGCGCTGAGGAGCGAGAGGAGCTAGATGCAACGATCACTCTAGAGGAATTGGAAGAAGTGATGAGGCAGTTACCCACTAGCAAAACCCCAGGGTCTGATGGACTCCCCAGCAAATTTTATAAGATGTACAAAACTGAGGTACTCCCCCCCCCCCCCCCGCTTTTATAGATGCTTAATGAAGCGTATGAAGTCCAAAGACTACCAGAGTCCCTAAGAGTGGCGATCATCATACCGCTCCCCAAACCTAATCAGCCTGGCTGTGAGGGCGGCTCCTACAGACCCCCGTCGATGTTGAATCAGGATAGTAAAATATTGACGGCGGTCCTGGCGAATAGAATGAGGAGAGTCATTAATAAATTAATACACCCTGACCAGACAGGTTATGTCCCCAACAGGAACATATCCAACAATCTTAGGCGACTCCACCGAGTTATTGAACATGCCAACGGGGAGGTGGGAGAGATGGCAATAGTTTCCCTGGACGCAATAAAGGCCTTTGACTCGGTCAAATGGCCATGGCTGATTGCGACTCTGACCAATTACGGAATAGGGCCGGGGTATCTCAAATGGGCCAAACCACTATATAGTGCACCGCTGGCCAGAGTGAAGACAGGAGCAGTTATATCAGAGAGGTGGCAGCTTAGCAGAGACACTAGGCAGGGATGCCCGTGGTCCCCCATGCTATACATTTTGGCTTTAGAGCCCTTGCCGATATACCTGAGGCAGCAGTATGATATAATAGGCATCACCATAAAAGGGGAACCGCATCTAGTTTCCTTGTACGCTGATGATATTTTGCTGTATCTACGCTACCCGGAGGAAAACCTCCAGTATGTCCTGGAAGTGATCGAGCGATTTGCAAGGCTTTCAGGCATAGCTGTGAACCCCAGAAAATCTTGCGTATTTCCACTAGGCAGGTATAAAGGGATTCCACTAGTGCAGTTACCGATCCTGCAGATACCATGGGAGGTCAGCACGTTCCGATATCTTGGGATAGACATATATCATACAGTGGAGGCAGAACATCAACACAACACTGAGAGAGCTATCCGGAATATTGAAAAAGGTATGAAGTTCTGGGTGAAGCTCCCCTTGGCGATGATGGGGCAAGGGGCAATGCTTAAAATGGTGGTTCTCCCGAGACTGTTGCACTTCTTTGTGAACATCCCATATTTGATACCCAGGCGATTCTTTGGTAGGATGAACAGCATATGCAGGGAATTCCTCTGGCAGGGGACAAGGAACAGAGTGGCCCTTTGGAAGCTGCAAAACCCACACAAGAAAGGGGGTATAAAACTACCAAACTATGAAATTTATTATATAGCAAGTCAACTACAATATGTAGCCAAATGGCTCTCTGAGGAGCCGACCTCTGAATCCAGGCTGTTCCAACTCGACTGCACCCCATTTTTCCTAAAAGAAATTATGTGGTTGCCCAGATCGGATATGGAAGGGCGCCCGAGAATGATGATGGGAGATATGGCGGAGAGCCTGTCGGATAATGGATAGCCCGTCCCCGTGCTCCCTGCAGGTTCCATTAGTTGCTCTGGCGGGGAAAGAAAAGCAACTAAGACTAATGATTAGGAAGCACTGGGAGCCGGTGGGGGGATAGTGACGATGGGTGATATATGGCAAGACGGGAGTATAAGGGACTTTGAGGGGCTGGTGGAGGAAACAGGGTTAGACACGGCAGTACATCACAGATCAGAGGGTGGTGCAGCGAACTAAAGAGACATGTTCCGAAGCAATATTAGCAGGTGAACCGGTGCCACCATAGACACAATATATGACCTAGCAGATGGGGGGCGCACGAAATATCTAGAATTATATGAGCTGATGATGACCAAAGTGGGGAAGGAAGTGGTACAATTTAGACAAGATTGGGAAGAGGAAGTGGGTGCCTCAATGAGTGATCTGATGTGGGAGCGTGCCAAGGGATATCACTAAAAAGTGTCAAATGCCAGATTACAACAGATACAATTATATATTACTCACAGAGTATGTATATGACACCCCAAAGGATAGCTAAATTCAAAAATGCAGGACGACAATCATGCCCCAAATGTGACGAAGAAAACGCCGGAATGGTACACATGTTTTGGTCATGCCCAATAATAGAGAGATTCTGGGGAGAAATTACACATAGGATGGAAGACAAAGGGATCAAAATAGAGGTGGACACAGTGTGGGCTTGTCTGATAGGAGGGTTTCCTAGACCACATAAGCTCAAGCATGTGAGTAAATTAAAAGACCTGGCGTATATATATTTGTGAAGAGGAAAATTGCAATGGGGTGGAAGGCATGTCATAGACCAAGAATAGAAGCATGGTGGAAAGATCTACAGAAATGGGCAGAGGCGGAGACGGCGGTATGGCAAGTGGCAAGCAATGGTGAGGGGGAGTAAGAGGCTGGAACCTTGTTAGCTTGGAGACGTGAAACTGTGTCTGTTCCACAATTGGATGCGCTGCTTATTGGTCCAAATTGAACATCTGGAACATAACAGTTCCCCATAAACCATAAGTACATTTAACCAAATTGAACATCTGGAGCATGAAGGTTCGCAATAAACAGTTAATACAATCCAACAAATTCAGGTGAAACTAGAGTTGATTAGGCCATTTCTTTAATTGGATGCTTGTCCGATCAAAGTTTAGCGTGCTGTGTTCAATAAAAGAGTGACGTGCCAACACGTGTTTCGACCTAAACAGGTCCTTATCAAGGCCACACTCTATTCAAAACAAATCATATTCATTGTTTTCATACAACATACAGAAGAGGATCAAGCGATACAGTGAGAACAACATACAGAAAAGTAAGGTATACATTACCAATGTACATTGTGTGTGTAGATGAAAACACCAGCATGTTGTCAGCATCAAATAAATCGAAAAAATAAAATAAAAATAAAATGAAAGGTAAGAATACAAAACAAAGGAAAAGAGAAGATAAGAAGACTTCAGCTCAAATTAATATCAATTATACCATTTGGTATATTACTTCAAAACTAATTTCCCCTTTTTGAAGTTACTAATTACTCCTTTATAGTCAATACCACCACCCAGATCACGGTGTCATAAGCGGCAGCACCTACCACCAAATCCAGTGGGTCAAATGCATGTGTATCAACGTAATCTCTCATAATTCAAAACATTAATATTCTCACACCATTGTGGGGAAATAGATTCCAAATCCCATCAAAACCGTGATACAATATCACTGTATACAAGTGGAATAATTACCCAAAGCTTAGTCTCTCTGATCACAGTCCGTTGACCATGACGACTCAGGGTTATAACACTGTGCGTTTTCTTTGCAACTTATGTGAGTGAAAAATTACCTAGTCAATATAAAAGATTGATTAATCTCAAATGGTGAAATGGTTTAATAGAACTGTATCAAGTGCCAAACCAGTTTTGTCTTTAAGTAACGTTACCTGCACACCAGTCCAGTATCAATACGTTTTGCAAGAGCGTTCGTGATTTTCTGTAAATACTCGCCTTCAGTGGCAATGCCTAATACGAAAAATATTTGTGTGTGTTGTCAAAAGCTGCAACAGGAGCCTATCGTTACATAAAAACAATAAAATAAATCACTTGCAAGAATAATCTGCCGTCCGTGCCTATGCGTTCTGTTACAAAGTGTCCAAACGCAGCAATATCTGTGCGACGTATAAAAAGGATTAAGTGGGAGGTTCCCTAGTGTCACATGACCAACAGTTACGTTCCCCAGTGTGTCACGTGATTGTGCTATGTAAACATGATAGTTCTTATCGTATCTGTTCTATACAAAGCGTCCAAACACGGAAATATCCATGCGGCGTGTGGAAAAGAATGAGAGGGAGATACTCTAGTGTCACACGAATAACAATCACGTTCCCCCGTGTGTCACGTGATTGTGCAATGTAAACATAACAGTTCCAATCGTGTTTTCAATTATCACAGTTTATCATCCACATAATAAAAAGACAATTTAGCAGTTCAGATCTCAAAACATAAATGCATTAGCACCCGATACAATCTACTTCGTGCTGTCCGTTGCTATTGGCAGATTTCAAAAACAAGAGATAAAAATCATCCAATGCTATTTGGCCATTCTAGCATTGGATCCTAAAACAAGATAATCTGGATGGACCCAATACTCCATGCAAATGTCCCACTACTGTCCTCTACTAGACATAGTTCATTACCAATGTAAATTGCTGATTACTAGTGAAACACCCTCACAAGTTCAAAGTAACTATGAATTAATTGGGTTACAAAACCTTATCATGTGAGTATACCCGGTGTATTACCTAGCACATGCTCTGCCTATTCTGTCTACCATTTCCAATGTTTGAATACTGATGCATTTGGCCCCTGGATGCAGCATCGGCGCCCCGCCGGGCATCCAGACCTGGGTAATGACAGTTACCTGTACCTAGTACATCAAGTGAAAAGTCCCACAGACGCCTGTCCATCTACAGAAAAACATGCATTTCAGTATCGCTGTTCAGTCCTCGAGTGGTACACCGTAACTTGCATATGATGCGCGCTTCCAGTTGGCGTAGTAATGTGAGTCGGTCCCCTCCTCTAGGGTGCATTCTTGCTTGCATTAGCCCAATGAATCTAATATCGCTTACATTATCCATTTGATGATAAGTCTGCCAATGTAGTGCGAGGGGCAATTTAGAATCACATTTTTTCAGGCTGGCAAGGTGTTCACGAATACGTATACGTAATTCTCTCATTGTAGAACCAACATACACTTTACCACAGATACAAAGAATCGCATATATAACATATTTGGTCTTACAGTTAATGAAGTCACGTATTTGTATCGTAATGCCATCAAGGCAAGAAAAAGTCGCAGTTTGGATAGCAAACTTACAGAAATTACATGAACCACATTTAAAAAATCCATTCGGTTTTGCTGATAACCATGAATTACCGTGAGAGACGTTAGTTAATGGAGCTAGAAACGAGGGGCACAACTGTCTCTAAAGTGTATTATTCCGTGTGAAGATAAACTTTGGTTTATCCGTGATATATGGCACAATATCTGGATCTAATAAAAGTAAATGCCAATGTTTGGCAAGTAATTTATAAAGACGATCAGAATTTAGTACTTTTGGCCCTCTCGCATTCAGACAGGATATCCTCACGCGCCACAGCATTGGCTCGTTGGATACCATTTCTAATGCTTTGATTGGAATATCCTCTTCTTTTAAACCTATCTTCAATCTTAGTGACTTCATCGGTGTAGTCTGACATCCTACTACAATTCCGACGAGCTCGAAGAAACTCACCAAATGGTATATTATCAATAACTGTTCTTTTATGACAGCTTTTAGCATGTAAAATCGAATTAACAGCTGTAGGTTTTCTGAAGGTGCGAGTATGTATTTGACCATTAGAAATACTGATGTCTAAGTCTAAGAATTCAATCCTATATGCACTTATATGTCCCACGAATTCAATACCAAATGTATTGTTATTAAGATAGTCTGTGAATCGATGGAAAGAATCCTCATGACCATTCCAAATGAGCAAAACATCATCGATGTACCTTTTCCATACAACAATATGTTCAGAAAATTCATGTTTGTTGTAAATGTAGTGATCTTCAAAAAATCCCATGAATAGGTTAGCTAGCGAAGGAGCATACTTAGCCCCCATCGCCACCCCTCTTGTCTGTACATAATAGTGACCATTGAAGACAAACTTGTTGTGTTGCAATGTGAATGCCAGAAAGTCTTTAATCATATTTATGTGATCAGCATGAGAGGCTGAATGATTCCTGAAAGAAAAATCAATGGTGCCTAGAGCTAGCTCATGTTGAATCACAGTATAAAGTGATTTAACGTCATAGGTAGCTAACATGAATTGTTCAGACCATTTAATGGATGATAAAATCTGTAAAGTATGTGTCGTGTCACGCAAATAAGCAGGCAACGTGGTGACCAAGCTTTTGATGGCAGAATCAATATATTGTGAGAGACCTTCTGTGGCCCATCCCAGACCACTGAGAATGGGTCTGACCTGTGGAAGTATTTCATATTCTTTGTGAATCTTTGGTAGAAAATACATCGTGGGCATGACTGGAGCCGTGCGCAGCAAAAAGTGTTTCTCATCGTCAGTAATTAAACCGCGTAAGTGCCAGTTATGAATAAGGTTAGAATAAGGAGAACTGATAGCTGAATTATTTGGGCCCACGCATGATGGGTCAAGTGACCGGGATCCAACAGGAACCAGTGATAAGGAATCCCTACTGCAAGACGAAGAAACGGGACAGGAAGAAGAATAGGCTCGGAAGGGTGGGTGCGAAGGGGGGAAAGAGTGGATACAGATAAAGTGATGTAAACTGAACCATTATCGCATGCACTGTAAGTTTGGTTTGTGTTGGTTGTTGAAATAAAATCAATAAAAATTGTTTAAAAAGAAATAATAATCACACAGTGCAAGAACACAGCAAAGAAAGCAGTAGGAATGAAGATCATGATCGATGTCGAGTCTGGGTTTGGACCTAAAGAGTTGACAGATGAAGAAATCGGAAAATAGCCAGCATTCTAGCACCCAAAGGGACGAAGTTCCTGTATCCAAGAAACCCCAAGAAGCATGTGGGACGATGGATCTACTGCAGTCCAAATGGACAATTTAGCCACATGACCTGGAGTGTTGATGAACATGTCAAATCAGCAGGATCTCTAAAAGGAGTAACGAAGATATGGACTCCGAAGAAGCACTTTTTCAGACGAGGATGTGTACTCCGAGACCCCTGGCCGGCCCATAGAGCCGAAGTTTGCTCAGAAGTACTTTAAGACGAGATTACTGCACCCTCGAGATGGATGGGGGTGCAGATTCATTACTCCAACACCAATCAATAAGGACAACTCAATGGTTTGGAAAAGGGAGTCTGTTTAAAGACAAGTACAAAAAACGGGGCGTCGTGGATATCAGCAGTGATGCAATCGTCCTTCTCGATTGAACTCCAACGAACTTCATACAAGTTGTAACATTTATACTCATAACTCATCATAATTGACGTGTAATACTCAAAAGTTAACATGCAATTCTATTGGTAAGGAAAAGGTAACTTTACTATAGGTACTATATCTGTATATGGTAACGGAGTGAGGGGATTGGGTAAATACTGGCAGGTGGGCATCTAAGCCCTTCCTTCAAATTGACTACTGTAGACGTCACTAAAAGTATGACGTCCCATTGGTTCTACTAACTATAGGACCCTAGATTATTTGGTCCATTGTGATTGGGTTGGCACCAACTCCATGCCTACTTTTCCACTTTGCTTAGCAGCTTGCAGAATGGTCGGCCTTAGTTACTCGGCCTTCATCCAGTCCTTGTTACAATCGATCATAAATTTATTAGCCATGTGTCAATTAGTTCTCTGCGGTTGGCCTCGAAACTACATCTTCTGTCTGGAAAGGGTTCTGATATCTCTGCTTGGTCCGGTGCCAAGCATAGGTGTGAACCCTTCCTTCTTCTTGCTCGGCTGGTCACGTGATTCAGACACCGTGAATTTGCTTTTTTCCCCTCAATTCGTGTATTTGATTTTCATGTCACCCGCCACCTGCCTTCGCGTTCTTGTCTCAACCTTTCAGAGGCAGGATATTCTGTTCTAAGTTTCAATTAGATGCAGCTACTGTTCGCCTCTTCTATTGGTATGACCTTGGCTTTCCTGGCACGAGTTGGCCCTGCCTAGTTTCGTTTCAGCGCTTCCAGTTGGCGTAGTAATGTGAGTCGGTCTCGTTCTGCTAGAATATTAATCTTTTCTTGTTTGGCTTCTAGTAACCTGGATTGATTCTGCTTTTTGTGTAAAGTAGAAATATACTTATAATAATGTGCTTCATTTGAGGTAGATTATGTATAATGGCGCTTGCCACACTACTCTTCTACTAAGAATAGCAAACCGCACTGTTTTCTTAGCTTTCTTGCAGTTCCAAGCATATTTACAGGTGTAAACTGGTCGAATATCTTCATCTTGCTTACAGCTTTAAACTTCTTTGAATTTCGACATCGTCCTTTCACTTTAGGTTCACGATATCCTTATTCATGGCCTTTTGTCTGTGTGTCACTCTCTGGTTGTCATTTCTTCTATCTGTACGTCAGTCCGGGCCCTCGTGACATCACCATTCGTCTTCCATTAAGGCCTTTTTGGTTTCTTCAGGGACTGTATTTAGATGATCTTCATTTTGTTTCATTTATTGGTAAGGTTTTCTCAATGGATACCTTACTGCCCATGGTTTCCTTGGTATTGGTGCTTCAATAGGTGCTGTTCTTCTAATAGGCACTGGGCAGAGCCCTGCCCGGCTCTCTGCTGGTTTATTTGCTCATCATACGTCACATATCTCGGTGTGAACGTTCCTGGAACTTCAAAATGGACGATTGGAGTGCAGGCTTTATTTGGGACCTCATCTACAGATGTCTAGATGTGGAGACTGATGGGAGAGTGGTCGATGAATCAACCAGAGGGGGGAGTGTAGAGGAAGAGCCAAATGCCTCTAACAGAAGTCCCACCCCCATTCTTCCTATATGTTGGGAGCCGGAAATTGTGACATGCACAACACCAGTATTGGTATCTATTCCACGAAGGATCCTCGAAACAAGGTATCCATTAAGAAAGCCCTACATATTGTATCCATAAAGAAATGACAGTGGGGAGCACTGGGCACTGTCACATCGAACCACAAAATCACCCAGCATACACCAGGGGGGGAAAAGAAATCTGCATAGCAGTGCATGTCGCCGGCCCATGCCCATGCCACTAGTGGGTGCAACAGAGTTCTGTGATTCCCTGCGCTGGCTTTCTCTCTGATGTAAACCGCTATCAGCTCACCAGCATACAGCGGGGGTATGACTTGTCTCTACGTCTCTCAGCTCGGGCCTACAGCCTCCAGACTTACCATGTGGAAATTCTCATAAGTCAAATATTTACAATGGACTTTTGTTCCCAGAAATCATGGAATACTAAGACAAAGAGGAAGGATAGAACATTGTGAAACAAGAGAGACAGTGAACCTAGGGAGCGTTCTAGTGTTTCCTGGCACACACCTGTGCCCGGGATATTTAAGCAGCCCTGAAAATGAAGGGCAGCTGCTGTGGCAAGTGGCAAAAGAGAGTTACACCTCTCTGCACAGAGCAGGGAGCCAGTAAGCCAGAACCGGGGTGGTGGAGTCAAGAAACAGCAGAGCTGAGAGGCGCTGCGAGAAAGCCAAGAGCAGGTAGAGAACTCCTGGCCGTTTTCAGAAGCAGGAGAGGAGCAGTTCGCTTACTGAAGCCAGCAGGACAGCAGCGGTGTCGGGAGAAAATCATGGAGGATCGGCGAGCAAAGGCTAGAAGACTACGAGAGAGAGAGAGAAGCGGAAAACCTTCCCCTACTGACGGCGAGAAAAGAAGCAGACGCCTGCAGAATCCGGTGAGTCCTCCTGCGAAGGAACTAGGACATTGGGCATTTTGACAAATACGCAGAGGCCGTGTAACTGAAAATTACCTGCATGAAAGGGAGAAAAGTAATGGACATAGTAAAAGGGATTTTGAATTGTAAGTGA
Organism: Ambystoma mexicanum; assembly: GCF_040938575.1. Classification (NCBI taxonomy): domain Eukaryota; kingdom Metazoa; phylum Chordata; class Amphibia; order Caudata; family Ambystomatidae; genus Ambystoma; species Ambystoma mexicanum. The sequence goes on from NC_090930.1 coordinate 785,779,379, forward strand.
ACCCTTTGCTTATGTGTGGTTGTACACTGTTAGTACAAAGCAAGCAGAAGAAAGATTTCAGGAAGATGCATTATCAAATACAATATACAGACATGTTTTGGAGCGGTAGAAAACCCATATGAGTAGAAGCAGATGTCCTGGCAGGGAAGTACAGGGAAGTACAGGGTAGTACACCAGGCAAAGTCAAATGTGAAATACAAAGGTCCTAGCCTAGAAGTACACCAGGCAATTGAAGATTGCAAGAAGACAAAGTGTGTTATATGCAAGTTTTAAAACATTTGGCCAAGAGAGGCTTAAAGACCATGAAGTCACAGGATTATTGTACAAGTGTAGTATTTGGCCAGAAGAGGCCCTAAAGAACTATGGTGTATGGAAATCTCAAGGAGTAAAGACAAATCTATGGCAAGGGAACTACCCTCTGGAACCAAGAACTTTGTCCTTTAAATCGAAGATATCCACCGCCGTTTTGGGAAAGAAACTGAATGACCAGCAAGCTCCACTCAGCCTGTCAGCCCATTGGCAGCACCCTAGATCAAGTACCCTGTAAGCCCCCAGCCGGAAGGCGCAGCCGGCCGACAAACAAAGCTGGCATATAAGGCTTTCTGCCTCAGCCTGCCTCGTCCTGGATAGCCGACCCTGCATCATGCAAGTCCAAGTGGAGTTCTGCATTCTGCCGAGAAGCAAATCCATATGTAAGGCTCGTCCCGCATTGTTAAGGCTGTGATTGCAGCGTTGGATAAGCCCCCCCCCGCAAAAGATCGCACCCAGCATGTGCCGAAACTCCACCTTTTCTTGGCACCTTGCATCCCTCTGCCAGCCCCCAACCCCTCCCTCTTGCCGTTCGATATGGCGATCCAAGCCGCCCAGTAAACGAAAAGCATCTCAGCTGCAGTTCAATATTGCACTTGTTCACCTCCTCTAAGCCTCTTGCAAATCAATGCGAATCTTGCTATCCTAACAGCCTGCCCTCCCCGGTCTACCCACAAAGGTACCCCGAAGAGCCCTGGCCTAATAACGCACCACCGTTTCAAGTTGGCGTCATCAGTGAAACCTCTGAAGTCCAACATTTCTTGCTCCCTCCCACGCGTTGAAGGAACACCAATCTCTGCCTAAGAACACACTTTCACCACCCAGTCTTGACAAAACGTTCCGGCCCGCACCCACCCCCCATTGTCTACCGACATACCTCACCTCAGACTTTCACTACAGCAGAAACTAAGCAGACACCCTACAGACTCATGGACCTCAGGCCTGACATCACCTCCTGGAACCGGCAAGATACTTCTGCCGTCAGACCCGGTAAACGTGTAACCTCCTCCAATATGAACGTATGTTTTCAACCTTGCAAGGTGTTTGTACCTACTCTGGGGAATGTAGCACAGTCTTGCGATACTGCTCTACTGTCCTCTAAGGCTGCACCTTATTGTGTTACTTCAACTGCTCGGCCAACGGTTAACAGTGTACCCACCTGTGTTGCTGCTCCCCCATGCAAGCCTACTGCCCTGCCACCTGTTGTATAATATTTCAACTGCCCTGCCACTGGCTAACAGTGTGCCCATTTGTGACTCGCCAATTGGTCAGACACCTGCTAATGCTGTACCTACTTGTATTGCTGCACCTGTATGTAAACCTCCTGCCCTGCCCCCTGCTAATGTTGTTCCATTGTCTAATACTGCTGCCCCTAATGCCACCTACACCTCCCATTTGATTGAGGAAACTACACAGGCCTGATAATGTTGCGCCCATGGGGCTGGTAGCTGCTCCTGATGTTACCTATGCTGCGCCCACCTGCACTGTAGCTTCCACCACACTAATACAGCTCCCTGTGGTGATGCAGCTGTGCCCACTGCTGTCATCATGACCATAGCACCTGCCTCGGCGCCTGATAATAAAGTAACCTTGAATACCATTCTCAATCTAGCCTTGATCAACGCTCGCTCACTACCCGCACATGCTCTAGACATCCATGACCTACTGACAACAGGCAATCTCGATGCCCCCCCCACATCCCGGAAACTTGGCTGCACTCAAAATCTGGCCCCGTTCTATCTCTCTTGAGGAGCAACAAACAGAATTCCAGAGGTGGAATCGCCTTCAGAGCCAAGGACCACTTACACATTAGACAGTTCAACACTTCACTTAATGAAACTGCGACATCCTCTCCCATAAACTGACTATCTCCCACACTAACACCATCAGCATCCATGTTGTCTATCGCCCACCTGGCCCCATCCTGATATTTGAAGACCTACTCTGAGATCATTTAAAGCCCTACTCGCAAGTAATCCTCATAGGAGTACCTAAACCTGGGCCTTAATGACTACACCGACCTCCCAGCGGCCTCACTAGCAAATTCTCAAACCACCCTAGGCTTTAACCAGCGTTTCTGCAACTCTACAACTCTACACACATCAAAGGGCGATCCCTGAACTGGCTAGCTGACCTCAATTGCCATACCTCAGTCAAGTCTATCACTCCTGCCTGTGGTCGGACCACCGCATCATTGCCTTGACGATCTCACTCGGCCTGCATACCAAACCTCCTAACAAGCTGCTACCACCATCTCTGGCCCGCAGCTCCCACGTACCAAAGACAGCCTCTTACCTTTCCTTGAAGGCCTCAAATCAGACCTCCTGGATGCCTATAACCCCAAAATCCTACACCAATATACTACACGATCTCTACACCAATATACTAACGCAGTGCATAGCATTGCCCCTCTAGAATCTAAAAAAGCCAAACCAGCAGCTCACGGCAACTCCTAGTACACACAAGACCTCTCAGATCTTAGAACCAAAAAAAGTCTAGCCGAAACCAGTTGGAAAGAAAACTTCCATTACCTTGAAACAGAATTTCACTAACCTCTCCAAACAATACAAACAATCAATTATCCAAGCCAAAGCCACGACCTTCAACACTAGAATAGGTCATGCTAAATCAGACACCAGGGAACTATTGTCCATCCTTGGGGGGAACTGGGAGCCCCATCCCCCCCCTGCATCTTCTCTGATCAAAGACCCAGCCTTGTGCACTACCATACAGAATGCTATGTTGCTAAAGATTAACATGTTTCAGAAACAAATACTTATCAAATAAGCTAGCCCTAATCACACGCATCAGAGCGCTGCTGCCACCTATACGCTCACCTCCAATACCCCAGGAAGCCCACTGTTCAAGTTCAACAAAATTACCAGTCAGGAAACTATATACATCTTAAAAAGTCTGAAGCCATCAAGATGCAAAGGGGATGCTTGCTCTACCCCTCTTATCAAAGACTGTGCAGAAGCCTTTGGTGCCGTTCATCACAGCTTTCATTAACTCCTCCTTCACTCAGCTCAGTACCGTCCAGCCTCAAAGAAGCATGGGTTTTAACAGTTTAAAAAATAAAAAAAAAACTCACTCGACCCAGCGCTACCCAACAACTATCGTCCCATCACCACAGTCCCCTTTCTTCTAAAAATACTTGACAGAACAGCATATGTTCAAATTCAACATCACCTAGAAACTAACCACATCCTTGGAGTCAGTCAGTCGGGCTTCTGCCCAGGCCATGGTACAGTATCGGCACTCCTGGATCTGAAAAACCAGATTAACGCGATCAAGGATCATGGAAAACTTGCCCTGCTTCTCCTGCTATACCTCTCTGCTACCTTCGACTTAGTCAACCACAGCATACTATGCCACCCCCTTACCACTGCGGCCTCCTTCGCCCTGGAAGTGGCATCATGGATTGCCTCCTTCCTAGAAGGCAGAGTAATGAAAGTATTCTCTGAAAACACCTGTGCCGCATCTTGACCTATCAAGAGTTCCCCAAGGGTCATGCATTTTGCCCACTTTGTATAACATATTCACTAAGCCACTCTTCGACCTCTTAGATTCCATAGGCATAGCATATACCAACTATGCCGATGACACGCACATTTTCCTCCCCCTCTGTCAACCACACCAGCGATACTGCCACCCTGAACTCCACCTACTCCACCATCCAAGCTTGGATGGTGACCCATGGCCTGAACTTCTCCTCTTTGGGCCAGTGACCGTGCTAAAAGAATTTGAACTAGGTCTACTCGGCCTTCATCATTGATGGCACCCAAATAGCTGTCTCGCCAGCGGTAAAGACCTTAGGAGTCTTCATAGACGCTACTCTCTCCCTAAACCACCAAGTAAATGCAATATCCTCCTCAGCAGCCTACTCAACTAAACTCTTAAACGTTGCCAGACCCTTTCGCTCCACGGACCGTTGCCTAACGATCGCTTGTGCAGTGGTTGGCACAGCGCTGGACTATTGTAATGTACTCTTCACCAGTTCATCTGCACACAATATACAAAAACTACAGACCATCCAAAAAAGTGCCCTCCGAGCCACCCTGAACATTCCAAGATCCAACCACATTACGGCCGCTCGAAGAGCAGCACACTAGCTCCCCATCTGAGAAAGAATCTAATTTAAGACACTCATAATCACTCACAGGTGTAGCTCCAATTCCGCCCCATCCTCCCTGGCACAAAAAGATCACTAAGACTCAGCCAACCAGGCCTACCAGACCCTATACACCCATAGTTGTTCAACCCAAATTCACACGTGCCAGAGCAGGAGGCACTAGTTTCCCAGTCATCACTGCTAAACAATGGAACTCCTTCCCACACGTGATAAGAGCAGAGGAATCCTACTGGGCCTTCCCCAGAGCCCTCAAAACGTGGTTGTTTGTCTAAATCTGCTCAACATGTGAGCCTCTAGTTGAAAGTAGCACTGTTGCACGGTCCACTCTGTGTGTAACTGCCATCTATTTGTCTAAGATCACTGTTCACCGCCCCCAGGCCACATGTAACCGTTCTCCTCAGCGCCATGATGCCTTATGGTTTGTGTGCGCTATACAAAGGCAAAAATAAATAATGTATTCTTCTTTTTGAACACGTTTCCCAAACCGCCCATGGTTAAAGACAAATCCCCCCTTTACACTTTAGAGTTAAGTTTGTAGTGTGAGGGTCAGAATAGAACGTTGGACACTGGACTGTTTTACTTTTGACATCCTGCTACACACAGCAGAGCCTTAGTTTTTGTTTAGGTAGGGGAAACCTCTTATAGCAGGGTCAGAGAGGGCTTTTCCTAACCCCCTTTCTCTTTAACAAAAGTCTATGAACCAAAAGCATGGCAAACTTGTGTCCGACTCTCATTTCTGACAGCTCAGATAGGCATCAGAAAATTCCCTTTTTTACCGGCTTTTAAAAGAAGCACTTGCACTTGGGTTTAGTTCAGGAAAAACAGTTCTAAAAACCTGTGGGGGAGTTTATGAATCTTTGTACCACATCCTCTTGACTGGTTTGATAGTTGGTGCTAATAAAGGAGTTATTCGATCTTCTACTGCGACATATGGAATTCTGCACATGACAAATATGGGCCACACTGAAGCTGGCAGTAATAAAATAGGCAGTATTCCAAAATACTGCCTGTTTTCAATATTACTGCCATACTGTAAAGTCATGTCATATGTGGGGATTTTGGGCTGAGTGTATTCATTCTTTTATAGTTTCAAATCAAACTTTGTTGTCAAACGTGGGGAATCACTGTTGTTGGGTGTGTGAGAAACCTGAAGGTGTCTCACTCGCCAGTCCCTGGGGATCTGTCATCCGGGTTGTCAGGACACGACCATCGCTTTTGGATCCAGTTCCTGGTGGTGGACCAGTGCAGGAGGATCACCTGGATGAGGGGTCCTCGGGGAGTGGATGTGGGACACCTTGTAACACCTTTTCCCCAGGAATTCAACCCCCCCCTTTTTCCAACACCAACACTTTCTCACAGACAGTTCACTGTGAGCGACAAAGGACTAACACCAGAGCCATATACCTGACATGTCCCAACTCCCTGGTTAGGCAATAACGGATCATTACACACACCTGGCTTCCATCACACTTCCCAAACGATAAAAGACAGAGCATGAAAGCACACTCGGAGCGAGGTAAAATGCACAAGGAGACAGCAGTTCCAAGATGGTAGTTTAAGGAGAAAGGAGGGAAGCATCCTTGACCTATAAGTATAGTTACTTTCTTGGAAAGTAAGAAACTGAAAACCAGGAAGTAAGGCTGATCAAACATGCACAGTGTGTCAGAGGCTCTCCCATGTCGATAACCAAGGCGGGGAGGAGCGATTGCCGCAGTGGTACTGTCCTTGACTCCTAAAATAGAGCAGCGTCTGAAAAGAAAGCACAACCGGTGAGTCAGAGAGACTGATACCAAAAAAGCTTGAGCTTTGAACCAAGATTGCAAGCGGCAACATCGTAAAAAGAGAACTGTGTGTGTGAAGCATTTGGGATAAGCGACGCAAATACAATTCAAGGCTAAAAGGAACAGTTGAACTTTGTAACTGAACTTTGGTAAACCAAGGAAAGATACCGTACACAGCGTGGTCCGGCACCACATGGGTCTCATTCGAAAGTCTCTGTCAGGTATCCAACTGATGCTGAGTGGGAGAGAGATATTGAGATCGAAGTGGTCATGCAATGGGTCAAGCTAAACTCTGTGCACATTCGAAAGTCATAGATAGTAAATCCAAATTGGTCCGAGCCCGGCTGAGGGGAGACTAATTGAACCTTGTTGATGAAAAGGTAACTGAGCCCGTTAGAGGGGATCCAACCTGGAACTTTTATTTTTGCTTATGAAAAGGATCTGAGCCCGACGGAGGGGGATCCAGGGTAAACATCCAAACGGAATATTGAAGAGAACAGTTGTGTTGTTGCTGGTAAAGCATGCCCTCTGCGTCAAGAGACTTGAAAGAAGTAAAGAGACTTGGACACGGAAGGTCCTGGACTAAGAACAGTATCCATGTGCCGCAGAAGCCAGAGTGTGTGCTTTGCTCGAGTGACCCGCCTTGCCCCATGCTGAAAACGTGGGGAAGGCAGGCCAACAGCCTGAGCACCCTGACATATTATTTTGTGAATACTGCTTTCTTTTCCATGAACATTACCCCACATTACTTTGTAACTTAGTGGTAAGGATTGGCAATAGGCTTTTTAGTATAGGCCCTTTTAATTTGACAAGACTCCAATAGGACTGAATTATTATCATTTGATGGTCTTAGCGTGCTCCCATCTGTAGATTTAGGTTTAGATAGGCGTTCATCACACCCTTGCAAAAGTTCCATAAACACCCATGAACTGTGCTCACTTGTGTCTGTCTTAATATTGCCACCATGCGTCCCTTACAGGTGACATTTCTCTTATTAGCCAACAAAAGGTTTCTTGTTGATGTAGACAAATTGGTAGAAAATGGGCCACGGTGTAGAAAAATGCAACCATTGGTGTGGAATGGGAGTACTAAGGAACTAACTTTCTCTGGTGTCATCAATACTGAGTATTCCTCTTTTATAGTTTCTCTTGATAATATTAGAAAAGTCCCCTGAGACTGGGTGGGAAGAGCCTGATCCATGTGGTTCTTAAAGGTAGGGCAATTATAAGCAGTGGATATGTAAAGGTCAGAATTAAGGGAATGATGGTGAGAGAGGAAGCTCACAGGAAAGAGAAAGGTAGACTAAGACCTCTCAATCTGTATCATATTGATATTGGACATATTCTTTTCAAAGGTATTTGTATTTTTTATTCGGCAAAAAGGAGACCTTCAACAAGAAAACGCTGTACATTAGTCAATATGCTTTATTGTGTAGTTCCATGTCTGGGTGCTTTGATGAATCCGATGGTGTCATCAGTTCTTTCCCGGCAGGGACCTCTCCTCATGTGGTCAGGGGACGGCATCAGCGACCTGATCCTGACCCTGTGGGTGGCTATATGAGGAAGGATTTCATGAGGGGAGGCAACCCTCAAGGGAGTGACATGACATCGGGTGACACGCGGTATCCCCTCCAATCAATGGACCCTATACCCTCTTCTTACAATCTTAAGAACCATGGTCTTCCATCCAGTCTTTCCCCAACAACTGAGACGAGAAAGGATAATCACTCCTAATGAGAACCATTGTCAGCAGTCTAATCTTTCCCCAAATCCTATTGATCCTAGAGCCAGTATTAAAGCAAAGAAAGACTCATGAAGTGTGAGAGAGGCCCACCCTGGAGGACTTGGCTGCAGGACTGGTTTGGTGTAGAAGGGGCCTTGGACTGCTGTTCCAGGGAAGTGAAGGGGGAACGCTTGCACCACAACAGCTGGTGGAGGACTATGGACTGCTGCGGAAACCCTGGGAAATGCTTAGGCCCCCAAAAAGGGGGGTGAATTCCTGGGAACCAGCTGTGTGCAGGAGTAGTTCTCCAGCTGACGGCAGAGCAAGGTACTGGTGGCAGCGCAGGAGTCCAGACAGCTACAAGGGGAGAGAAGACACTCCAGTGAGCAACACACTTTGGAGATGTTCGTGGAAAGCAGAGCGGCGCAGCAGGAAGCAAGTCATACTTCCTCATGGCGGCAGAGGCTGGCACGCCTTCCAGAGTACAGACGCATAGAAGCCATAAAGAGAAAGCCGGTGAGCCCAGCGAAGTGTAACAATGACCCTGGACAGTGGGACTGGGATCTCGGACCCACAGTACTAACTTTGGGAAGACTAAGAAGGGTCTGGGACCCAAAGTACTAGTTTGGGGAAGTAAAGACTGAGAGATGTCAAGGGGAGAGAAGGATAACTCCTTAACTCGTGAACCTTGTGAAGCTATTACAAGTGTGCAAAAAATAAACTGCCCGGAGAGTATACCAGGTAAAAGCCAAGTGTGTGTGTAAAGCTGCAAAAGAGAATCCAAAGGAAAATCAATGCCGTGGGATCTTGACTTGCATGGCATTTAGAGAGAGAGAGATTGCTTTATAAAGTCCTGGCAGGCGAGTATACCAGGTGAAGAGTGGATCTTGGATTCACACCTGTAAGGTGTGCTACAAGAAAACCTGGCAGGGGAACATTCCAGGTGTTTGTGAGTTTGGGAAGCCTTTTCATAGAAGCACCCAACTGGTGCTTCTATGAAAATGGAATTCTAAGGAAGAAAAAGGCTCTTGAGAATTGAACTGTATTGAATGTGAGGCCCTGGGGAAGGAAGCCATATCTCCTGGAGTGAGCTGCAGTACAGGAGGAGAGAACTATCCTCTTGATCAGCAGAATTTGGTTAGGATTTGAACATTGGTGCACTTCAAGTAGCATAGACGGCACCCTTTAAACCTTAGAGTTAGTTTTTAGAGTGTGAGGACACAGGACGCACATTTATTTTGGTCATCTTGACACTGGACATACTTTTAGTTTTAATTGAGGAAGGGAAATACCTTCTAGAGTAGGGACAGCAAGGCGTTTTCCAACCCCTGTAACTTAGAATAAAAGTTTGTAACCACAGATAGGATTCCTTTGTCTGCGTCTCATTCTTTGCCCCTCACAGAGCTTTACATTGCTACAAGAGTATCAATGCTAGAAAGGTCAAAACTCATCTACTTCGTTTGTGATTCCTTGAGCCCTTTTTTCATTTTTGCATAATTTACTCTTCCACTTGCTTCTTAGTTTTCAACGTTGGTCTGCTTGCTTACCTCAATTCATGGATGGTTTTGCATTTCCTCTATGTCAATGAAAAACAAGTCCTTTTATAGATTTTGCTTCTGTCTTTCTGTAATGTGGAGACCGAGGCCAGCGCTAGCCGGTCCCAGAAGGCTGTTGATTTCTACTAACGCGAAGCCCGGGTCGAGGAAAGATGTGGAAATGGAGAGGCACCCGTTTATTCTGGTGGCGTGCCCATGGACAGGCCGTGGTGGGCTCGGATCCCAGTAAATGACACCGAGACCAGCTCACTGGGCAGAGCCCAAATCTCCAAGTTCCACGCCTGAAGGATGCTAGTTGCGGTGAACAGCAGCAATAGGGAGGCGAACGCTCGCACAGAGAGATTTCTGATAAAAGCTATGAATATTGCAAATCTAGGCTGGGAAAGCTGGTGAGGTTATGGGAACCTGAGACACCCGAGCGGGCAAGCGCCCTATGTGAACCAGAGTGAGAGATATACAAACAATGTGTGTGACGGTTGGGAAAACCGAAGAGATTGCAGGAGCCTGAGAAATCCTGAATGGACAAGAGCCCTGTGTTAACTAAGTAAATTGAGAGAACAGAAGTCTATTAGAACGCCGTAGGAATTTGGGGAGTCACAGTTGCATTAAAACCATTATAAAGAGGCTGGGGTGAAAGGGTACCCTGGAGAGGTCTTGAGGAAAAACTCTTGGTTTACCAAGGAACAACCTTTATTTGGACTAACAAAGTCTAGGTGACAACTGTGAACTTGTTTTTTTTCTTTTTGGTTTTTGTTTGATAATGACAAACTGGGAACTATTAACAGAGCATCCAAGTGATTGGGCCAGGCAAAAGACAAAGAAAGAGGTCACTTCTTTTTAGTTCCGTTTTCCTAAGTGGCAAGACCAGAGTAGTTGAATAGGATTTTGGACCATGGACTGGTTCCTTAAAAAAGGACCATTAGCTGTTCGTAGGGAACGTTCCTCATGGAAATGGGGCAAGTTAGGAGTTATCTTTTACTTTTAAATAAAGATCCTACTAAAATGTCAGTCGGTTGTCCGAGTCCTTCTTCTGGTTTGCCACAGATTGCAGAATAGCGAGGTACGAGACAATCAGGTCAGTAGTTAGCAGGTTGTTTGGGTCAACAGTGGGTTATTAAACAGGATAGGATGGTGGTCACCTTTATGGCATGTTAGGGAAGATCACAAAAGAGACGGGAGCGATTGAAGAAATGGGAGAGGTGGATGTAGGTAAAGGATGCCAGTTCCTTAGTTGCCTGGATGCAAAATGATTAATGGGAGCGCAGGAAAGTTTAGCAGGCCAAAGGATGGCTTTCAATGCAGCTGGACAGGTGGGGAAATTTCCAGAGTGGATGAGGGAAGAGGGAAAAGGAGGCTAGTGAGAGTGTGTCTGTTAGAGATTTTAGTAGAGAAATAGCAGGCAAAATCATTGGCATTAAAGGGAGGAAAGAGTTGTAATTAGCGATGGAGCAAGCATGGACTGGCGCTCTTGCATATTTTTGAGATTAGAGTGGTGGGAAGAAATGATTTTGGTGTAGTGGTATGACTTGGCAACTTTGAGAGTAGAGGACAGCACATGGGGAGATTCCTTGCATGTGGCAGTTAGCTGGGCAATGGACGTTGTCCAAGTGGCGTGCAACAGGTGGCGGCGCAAGGTTATTTATTTTTATAGAGCGCTACACGCCCATAGGCCTCAGAGCGCACATAAATTGACAAACAATTGGGTCGGGCAGGAAGAAATGCACATAACAGGAGAGATCTAGTCCAAAGAATTGAAAAGAAAAGTCTTGATCGCTTTTTGAAAAACAGTCAGTGAAGGAGATAATTTAATAAGGAGGGGTAAGGAATTCCATTCTAGCGAAGCCCTGACTTCGAAACAAGTACCTTCAAACTTCTCCAGGCGGTAATGAGGTTGGGTTAGGAGATGGGAGTTACTGGAAGGCAGTATGCTGGAAGGCTTTTAAATGTGGGATACATTTTTCTAGGTAGGAAGGTGCAGAGTGTAGCCATTTAAAAGCAAGAGACAGAGTCTCACTCTCATTGATCAGCAACCAATGAAGTTCTCTCCTAAGATTGGAAACATGCTCACCTTTAGCAAGACGAAAGACAGCCCTGGCAGCGCCGTTCTGTGTAGTCTGGAGACGCTTAAAATTAGCTTTAGAGATGCCAATAAGTAGACTATTACAATATTGCAAATGGGAATTGATTAGCGTTGTGGCAAGAAGGGTGTGATTTTTGATGTTAAGATAAAAAGTCATCTGATAAAGGAGTTTGATAACATGTCCGCAAGAGGAACGAACATTGGACACATGCTTTTTCATAGATAACTCGCAGTCAAAAGTGACAGCCAAGGTTTCTACGGTTTTAGAGACAGGAATAATATTGTCCATGATGATTAACTGAGAAAAGTTAGCATCATTTTTCTTAAGATCTGTCCCTGAGTCAAATACAATGAGGGCAGTTTTACTGTTTTTCAGGACCAAGGAATTTTAGGACATCCAGTTCTGGATTTCCTGGTAAAAAATTGTTCAAGTTTTTGTATTAGAGGTGTATATACCAGTCAATTCGAAAGGGACCTGGGTGTCATCAGCATAATTAACGTAATGGCCACCCAGGCCGTCTAGAAAATCTAGGAGTGGTCTATTATAAATGTTAAATAGGATGGGAGACGGGCATGATCCCTGCTGCACAACACAGGAGGAAAGAAATGGAGGGGCTTCAAGCTTAGTAGCGATCACCCTAGAGGTTCTATTACCTGGGAAATACGTAATCCAGTTAGCTGCCCTCTCTGAACAGTTGACGATGTTAAGAAGTCTTTCACGTAACAGATCGTGATCGATCAGATGAAAAGCTGCCGGGACGTCCAGCAACATAAGCGTAACCTCCTTCACCAATCGCTGAAATGTTAGACTTGAGGTTCAGTAGGGCGGTCTCAGTTCCGTTTTGAGCCCTAACGCCAGACTGGTGGATGCCCAAGAGTGTATTAGCCTCTACACATTTTTGCAGTTGTAAATAAGCAGCTCTATCAAGAACTTTGGTCAGAAAAGGTACATTAGTAATGGGCCGATAGATTTTCTTGGATCCTGCTAATGCAAAAAACCTTTTCAATAATGGAGTAATCCATGCATCAGTTGTTCTCAATTATAGGATGGCGAGGTAGATTCAAGTTGATGGGGGAGTAAAGGAGCGATACTCTGAGGGAGCATAGAGTGCGCTTAGTTCAAATCCTTGAAGGCCCTTTCAATGGAGGCGGTAGGGGGTGGAGAGAGCTCCTGAGGGGGATTTGACTTGATCAGATAGGGAGCGATAGTCTAGTCTGGAATTTGTGCTTGGTAATTGAGGATGGGTGGAGGTGGGCAAGTTGGTAGGATGATGAATATATTGACGTTGACAAGGGAGTGGTCCATGGGGCATGGGTTCATAGGAGGCGAGGATTGTGGAGGACAGAAATACTAATTCCAATGAGTCGACAAGTGTATAGGTAGGCTGGTTTTGGGGGATAAGTGAGCGGTCAGAAAGGGAGGAGCCCAGTCCAAGATGCTGGTATTTATTCAGGTTCCAGATGTCAGTCTCCCATGAGTATGGGTGGGACTCCATTGGGCAAAGGCTCAGGTAAGAGACAAAGACATGGAAAAAAGAGATTGAGAGCACCAGGTGGAATTAATGTTGGTGGCTTAAGAGAACTGTAATGAGAGGAGTCTGTTGAGTTTAACTACAATTAATTAAAAGGAAGGGGGGATGAAGAAGAGTGGGGGAAAAGGGGTAGATGAGATGTTAGTTAAGAGGCTGTGTGATGTAGGGGGGCAGAAATTCCAAGACAGCGGGTGCAAGAAGAAAATACAGAATTGAAATTCAGACATGTGCCGATACCTGATTCGTAATAACAAAATAGATCCTGTAAAATATGTAAGCTTTTCATTGATGAACTTCTTTTTCAAAAAGAAATCGGTATAGCTTTTGAAAACAAAATAAGAAAGTAGCTCACATAGGTCAACTAAAGACATTCTCCAGTATGGGTCAGACCCTTTTTCCGCATTGGGTCTTTCCAGCTCTTATTGGTACCTGCTGCTGAACTAGAAGCACAATGTAGCCACCCGCAACTGAACGGCCTTTCCTGATTTTGACAACTGTGACATTGAGTAACTTTTGAAACTTGTCTTAACCAAATTTCTAGTAATTATGAGCAGACCTTGGTCAAGCTACTCTTATAATACTGTCCTGTTTGGCAACCGGAATAGAATGAGAAATCTGTATGGGCATGCAAATGAAAGCACTTGTCGTTATTTCATGGTACAGTTGAACCAAACCACTAAGCAATTCTGAGGACACTCACAGGCAAATAAATGCAAAAGAATGGAATGCCAATATAGCTAACTAAATGTAATAAAAAGAGTGCCATTGGGTATTTCTAGAATTGCCAGCTGCATTTAGTCTCTGCTTCTTGAACCGAGACATCTGCATAAAAAGATCTCTCCGGTGAACCTTTGATCTTAAAGAACAAATGGGGTTCACTCAAAATTGACTGAGCGAATAGTTTAAGCAGTGCATGGATCCTGCACTACATCTGAGAGTCTGCATTCTTTTATTCTTTTTAAAGAGTTTGCAAAATGATATATATTAATATTATATGCAGGATGGATTTGATTGATATTGTTCAAAGAAATGTTCGCCACGCCCCCCTCCACCCCCGACTGGACATTTTGGGAACGTTTCATTAAGAAATGATAAAGTTATTATGAAAGCAATAAAACGCTGTTTTCGGGCTACTCCCATGTATTTTCATATAGAGAAAATTGCAGTTTTTGAACAGCCGTAGCGCTAAAACCACTGTGCAGATTTGGACCAAATAAATAACAACTTGGGCACAAAGCATTGACCTAATTTATTAGGCTGGTTTGAGGTAAATCCATTCAGTAGTTTTTAAAATATTCGATAGAGAAGGGGCCCTCCCTGCTTCTTAAAACCTTTATATCGGCTATGATGCTTTGCAGCAGAGTTGCTGAGAGAGGCTAATAACCTTTGACTTGATGGATGAATGTTTCCAAACAAAATGTTTGACAAGTTGCCCCTCACCCCAAAATGGACATTTTGTGAACAATTCGTTAAAAAATGAAAAAGATATTAAGAAAGTATAAAAACACAGTTTTCAGCCTACTCTCATTCATTTTCCTGTAGAGAAAAAGTGCTGTTTTTTTAACAGCTCTAGGATGAAAACTGCTGGGCAGATTTGGATCAAATGGGGAAAGAATTTGGGCACAGAACATTGACTTGATTTCCTTGACTGAGTTGGGGTAAATCCATTCATACGTTTTTAACATATTCGACAGACATACGGGTGCCCGCTGTTCCCTAAAACCTTTTTATATATATATATATATATATATATATAAATATAGTTTTAGGGAACAGGGGGTGCCCCCATGTCTCGGTCAAATATTTTATATTATATATATTTCTGAGGCTTGTGGATCAGCTTAGAACACATGCTCTGCATAGTCTGACATCTAGTGGTAGTCGCAGAGTATTGCAAGATTTTTTTTTCAGAATTCGAAAAAGGACGTCGACTGGGCGTGTTAGCAATACTATCGCTAGTGTGATGTCTACTGTACCCATGGTCCTTCACGTGTCAAGGTACCTCAGATTGTTCTTTTCCGCCATCGTGGTCGGTCGCAAGTCGCGGAGTTCCTTGCAGGCTGATGCCTTTGATTATCTAAAGTTTATTCGTAGACTTTCTCTTTCTATCCTTTACCCTCCGCCCGTTGCATCATTACTGCTAGATGACCCTCGGCTGACCGCTCCATCGCCGACGACGCCTGACTGACTCGATGACCAGACACTGCAGTCTTTGTGGGTCTCTTTGGCCCTCACCCCTTACAGTAGGGAGAGCAGGGGGAGGTTTCATATAGTTGCATCCCTTTAGAGAATGGTTATTCTGCCACCCTATTTTCCCTTTTTTTTGCCAAACTGCCCTTTCCAATTACTATGGAAAATCCCCCTTTTTAAATGTTGGAAGTTCCCTTGGAAGGATACGAACCAAGTGTGCAACTACTGTCTTCCTAGGGACCACCCAGAAAAAATGTGCAAGTCATGCAGACTTTTACTGCCCTAAAACACTGAAAGACCGCCGGACCAAGAGCTGGGCTGTCCACACCATGCTGGCCCAAGCCTCTATCGACATGACTGGTGAATCCAGCGAGGGCAGTATCGGCATCTAGAGTGACGCTGAATGCGACGGAGGTATGTCGGAACCCCATGTGCGGGCCCCTGACTCCACTAAGCAGGCCTGCGGCTCTGTGATGCAGTCTACACTCGGCAGTCCAAGCACGAACACTTCCTAACACACTAAACACATAACCCATGGCCGACTGTCGGTGAAGTTGGCAACCGTTGAAGCCTACACTGTGTACATGGAGAAAGCCTCTAAACATTCCCTGTCCTCTGGGCCATCGCTCACGCTTTTGCCGCATGACAGGCCTCCTGAACTGGCATCGACAGCCGTTTCGGCCACCACGCATAAAACGGCCCTTCTTTCGCACACCGAAAAACATGCGGCGAAAGGCTAATGAGTGTCCTCTAAGCCTATGCTGAAAATGCAAGAACTTATAAAGAAACCTGTCCCTGCCACCCATCTATATACAAAGCTGCCAGAATTAGCTCAATCCTGGACGCCTTTGCCACTCCAGCCCTCTGTCTCTCAGTATGCTGGTTCCTCCTCCATGGCAGATACACAGGGGCAATGCAGTACCAGGGCCAGGCACCATCTCAACACACATCTGCCCCTTCAGTTTTTCCAATTCCATCTGAATGGACCCCTGAACATTTCAATAGAATAATGAAGAGGATGACCTGCTTTGCAGATTTCATGGACAGGCACCCTGAAGAACTTCGATCCTTTGGGACTCCTGTCAAATGGGGACTGCTAAACACCAACCTTCTGGCAAGAATCCATATCTTGACATTTTGCAGCTGGGAGAAACCAAAAGGTGTCTCACCTACTAGTGCCGGGGGTCTCTCTCTCTCTCTCTCTCTCTCTCTATCTCTCTCTCTCTCTCTCTCTCAGGTGGCCAAGGCACGGCCATCGCCTCTGGATCTAGACACTGGGGGTAGACCAGTGGCGGAGGATCACCTGGGTGAGGGGTCTTCAGGAGTGGGGGGTCAGGCGACTGATGGTGAGATGTAATATTTCCCCCTTTCCCGTACACACGACTCATCCTATTTTATAGGATTCTTCACTGTCCCAACTCCCCCCTCCCCATTTTCACACAGACATTGGACCGAGGAAGAAGGCGCCTGAGAGTAAAGAGGTGAACCCTTACATATCTCATTGGACATGTCCCGCTAATCGGGTCAGGCAAAGTCAGGCACTTGACTTTAAGTGCATACATTTGATACCAATTAGATCTCTTCACACGGATAAAAGACGCAGCATAGAGACACACTCTGAGCAAAGTGGAACATGAGCAAGAGTAGAACTTCCGGGGTCGAACCTACTGGAGCAGCGTGACAAACCGAGGGACGAGAGAAAAGGGTAGAGGACCCCAGGAGTTCCCTACAGGAGGTTGTTGCCTCCAGAGGTTGTGAAAGACACGTGCAGAAGGCCAAATCCCAAACAAGAAGACTGCATTGTGTTTCAAGGATGCCAGTGACCCTCTCGGGTGAACGTCAGAGTTGGGGAGGTGAGGCCAAGCCTGTGGTACCTTGACTTCTGAATTGAAACTGCAAAGACCAGAAAGAAATGCACACAGCCGGTGACATCAAGAAAAGGTCCGAACCCGACTGAAGGAGACTGAAAGTGTGATAAGATAGGGGAAGGAAACCCCTAAAGGATGTGAAATAAACTTGGGGAAGGGAGTCCCTGCAAGTGTCGTGTTTGAAAGGCCCAAGCTCGACTGAGGGAGACCGGTATGAACTTTTTGTTGAACTGTGTTTTGAAAGCTGGAAAGAGAGACTTTAACGTGAAAGGCGTGGAGAACCTGAACCAGAATGTGTCATCCTGTCTACAAGGACCGCCTTACTCCGTGCTGTGTAACGCAGGGAGGAGAGCTGACACATTTATTCTTATATTCTAACACTGATTTTCCTTTGCATACATATTCTCTCCTTTACATACTTTTTGTACAAGAGATAGGGCAGGCATTAGGTTTTGTTAGTGTAGGCCATTTTGATTTGACTGACTCAACTCGGATTGTTTTATTTATTGTTTGATGGTAGAGTCTACTCCCATCCTATCGATAGGGCAAAGTAGGAGTTTTTCCAAACCCTGAAAATTGAATACAAATTTTACAAATTGTACCTTTTGTGTCAGTGTCATACTTGTGATACCATGCCTCCCTTACACAGCCCAGCATTCTGCCCAGGGCCCGCCAGCCCCCCATTATCAACACCCCAATTAGGACATGTATGTAATCAATCCCTCAGGGTCTCAAGATCCCGGCTCTTTCAGAGACCGGGGAGATTAATACAGCCAAGACCAGTACTATGATGATGACGGCATTAGTCATCCAGGCGCCTGACCACCAGGATCAGCTTGTGGCGGACTCTCCTGTAGATCATCAGCTACAATATAATGAGCTGCTGCTAAAGGCTGCCCAACACTTCAATATTGACGCCCTGGACACCCCGGAGACCCAGGTGGACAAGGATTTTGTGGAGGACATTCTCAGTTCTTTCCACTTTTACAGTCCCTCAAGAGGCGTATAAAGCCTTCCCTGCATACGCCAAACTTATCAAGGGCGGTTAACCCATGCATTGAAAAATTATTCAAGCCAGCGCCTACAGAGACCCCCTTGTACATTAGGGGTCCGCTCAAAACTGACTCTCTTGTCATCACCACCACTAGAAAAGGGGCTGGCACTCCTCTGTCATCAGCTGAAGGCCCGCCAAATAAGGAGAGTAAAATGATAATCACCTTCGGTAGAAAGACTGTGTTTTCATCAGCCTATTGGGTAAGAATTGCTAATAACACAACCAGCTAGCTAGTTATGGCTGTCATAAGTGGGATGAGTTGAGCACCAAGTTGAGGTGGTTCTAGAACCCTTAAGGTCTCGGCTACTAAGCACCATCTCAGAAGGCAAGCAGTTATCTAACTGCATTCTTAAAAACAACCTTGACGTTGCAGACAATGTGGGTTCCCTCATTGCAGAGGGCACACTTATCAAACTCCGTGCTTGGCAGACAGTCTGGGTTTAAATTATAAACACAGGCCACCCTGCTTAACATGCTGGTGTAACCTAATGCCCTCTTTGGCAAGACATTCGAAGATGCCATCAAGAGTGCGAAGGAAGAGTATGATACTCTGAAGTCACTCAGCCAACTGACCAACAAACCCTTTGTCCAATTGGGTTCCTCTAACCCCAGGAGGTTTCGGGGACAGGGCATGCAAAGCTCTTCCGGGTTTAATCAAGGCAGACAGTCTTCGTCATGGAGCTACTCACAGGGACAGTCCTCCTCTTCTAATTTTCAGAGGCCATAGAAGATCCAGAGGAAGAGGCGGAACCTCCCCGGCCAGAGGTTCCACCCCTACCAAGCAATGACATACCGCTCCAAGTTTCCTCCCATGCCACTCCAGTAGGAGGTTGCATCTCACATTTCCCCCATGCATGGGAGGGGATTACGTCAGACAAGTGTGTATTGTCCACTGTACCGAGTGGACATTGCATAGCACTTTTGCAAAAACCACCCAACTACTTGCCAAGACACAGAAAGATGATACCAGAAGAGCAGCACACTTCTGGAGGTGGTAAAGGCCCTGCTGGAAAAAGACACCATAGAGCTTGTTCCAGCAAATCAGGTTAACAAGGGTATTTATTCAACGTGCTTCCTTGTGCCAAAGAAAGACCTATCCATTCGTCCAGTGCTAGATCTGTACCCAGCGAACACGTATGTCAAACCTCAAAAGTTTTGCATGACCCCCCCCCTCTTAAAATAGGGAGATTACATGGCAACATTGGAAATGAGAGATGCATACTTCTCATATTTCAATGTTCCCAGCGCACAGAAAATATCTGCAAATTCCAAATAGCTGGAGTACAGTACCAGTTGAAGGTGCTCCCCTTCTGCATCGCCTCAGCCCCAAGAGTGTTCACGAAGGTGCTTGCAGTAGTGGCAGCACACCTCCGTAGAGAGTCAATCCCTGTGTACCCTGATCTAGAAGACTGGCTAATAACCAGGAAGTCTCCTCAAATCTGCAGACACAAGACCCAAAGAACTATCAACCTTCTTTTCCAATTGGGATTCCCCATCAATGAGAAAGTCAAGTCTCATTCCCAGACCTATAAAACAATTTCTGGGAGCCATCTTAAAGATAGAGGAGGAGCTGGCTTTCCCGTCAAACGAGATGGTACAAAACATGCTGTTGCAAGTACCTCATTACAAAGCTGGTCGCCAGATAACTACACAAAGCACTGCGCTTGCTCGGGATGATGGCCTCATGCATACACTTGGTTCCACACACGTGTCTAGGCATGTGCCCAATGCTGGAGTGGTTAGCAAAACAGTGGTCTGGGGCAAGCGGTCAGTGGGTCGATCTAGTGGTTATTTCACTAACCCTGGTACAGGCTCTTTGCTGGTGGTCAAGGGACAACCTGCTGTAGTGCGTGTGCGAAAATGAGCTAAACAACATGCCGCTGGTGCGTGGCCATTTTGAACAATCTGACACATAAAGAGAGGTCGGGGGGAAGAAAATATTTATACTGCCCCACCAAACTCGCTCCCTAAGTTTGGTAAACCTATATATAATAGACAAAGGGTTTGGTGAACAGTGAAGTAACGCAGATCGGGCATCAACCTCACGCTGGATCAATCATAAATCTACACAGTTGTAATAACCCCACACTAGGGAGTCGACCAGCCAGGTTACCACTGCACCATACAAATTGACCAAAAATTGTTTTATAGCAAATATATTTTATTTAATTAACAGTGGTTAAAAAAATAAACGCCTTCAAAGGGCTGTTGATATTCACCAACACAATACAATACAAATCACAAAAAGTAGATAAGAAAAAACTCAAGAACAAAATACACAGGAAAAGTGAGCGTAAGGGAACCGCCTTAGTTCCGGTCCACAATCAGAATAGGTGAACAATCACTGTTTTTGGATCACACTAGAAAAAATCAAGTTGACCTACATTAAACTAAACTATACTAATTTACACATTGAAACTTACACTTAATCACACCCAATCAGCCCAATCAGGACATTCACTTCCAAACTGCAATGAAAGAGTATGTTTTTGCAAGCTCAGTTAGAAGGCAAACATGATTTCTGCAACGGTTGTGATATTGTAGAATGAAGCAGATGAGTTCACTATGGAGGATAGTTATTGTATTGTTCAGTTAGGGACGAGCCTGGAGGGGAGTCAGGGATGTGCTGGTGCATTTATAAGGGGTGCTGGGAACGAGAGCGCGAGAGACTAGCTGGGATTTTCCACTGTCTGGATTTTTCCACTCTTGCCTCTCATGGTTGCTGTCTGTCCTTTGGCCGGGGGCAGTCTGCAAATTCTGAGGGGTGGGGATTCGTCCCCATGAGAAGAGAGGTGCAATCCCCATGAGGTGACAGATAATTGGAACCCTGGGAGTCTCGCTGAGAGGGAAGACGCTCCGCTCCAGGCCCTGTTAGTTGATGCGTGATCTCTCTGCCTGCCTGCCTGCCTCGGGACTGGGTAGTTTATGTGTTTATGTTTATTGTGTTTATATAGCGCTTTACGCCAAAGCACCTTACATTATAACAACAAGGATACAATAAAAAACAGTAGAAGCAATTACAAAATATGAATCAAACCAGTAATACAGTAAGTAGAACAATTTGCCAGTGAAGATAAACGAGGGAGGAGGGAGTGGAGAAGGGGAAGGAAGTGGGAAACCGGAAGAGGAATAGGCTGAGGATGAGAGAGGAGGAGAGGGGACTTAAGAGGAACGGAGCAGGGATAGAGAGGTAAGAAGAGGAGAGTAAAAGGGAGGAGAGAGGAAGGTGGAAGGAGGGGATAAGAGTGTCAGGGAGGGGAGTGGAGAAGAGATTGCAAGGATTTATTTATTTATTGAGCGCTTTACGGCAAAGCGCTGTACAATGGAACAAAACATACATAGAAATAACAACAATTAACATTGTGAGCAAAAATTATAACTTGAATCATTCCACAAAACAGTGCAAAGAGCAATTAACTGAGAGGGGAGTGGAGTGGGAATCGGAGTGTAGAGGGGGGCAGGAGAGGATTGAATAAGTGTAGAAGGAAGGGAGAGAGAGTGTAATGGGAGAGGGAAGAGAGGAATTGAAGAGGGGAAAGCAGGGAGGGTTAAGTAGAGAGGGCGGGGGGGGCTTCACGGTGGGGAATGGCAGAGGAGGGATTTGAGAGAAGTGCGAAATGAGGTGAGGGTGGTGGAAGAGCAGATTGGGAGGGGGAGAGCGTTCCAGTGCACAGGAGCAAGAAGATGGAAGGAGCGGAACCGGGAGGAAGCACAGGGGAAGGAGGTACAGTGAGAAGGAAGTGGTCAGCGGAACAAAGGGAGCGAGAGGGGGAGTAGAAGGAGAGAAGGGAGGAGAGATAAGGAGGAGCAAGACCATAGAGGAATTTGAAAACAAGGCAGAGAAAGTGGAATTTTAGTTGTAAGTGGAAAGGTAGCCAGCCAAGACGAGAGAGCGAAGAGGAGATGGAATCACGGGAGGAAAGGAGACAGAGGGTACGAATAGCAGAGTGGTATATGGATTTAAGAGGGGCAAGCTGAGAAGAGGGAAGTCCGAAGAGTAGAGAGGAGCAGTAGAAGAGGCGAGAAAACATGAGTGAGGAGATTAGGAGTTTGGTACCGTGGAATGTGAGGGAGGGATGGATTTTGCGAATATTATAGAGGTGGTATCGGCAGGTGCGGTAGGTGAGAGAAATGTGTTGCGAGAAGGTAAGAGAGGAGTCAGATAGAATGCCTAGATTGCGAGCATGGGTGGAGATAGGGAGATCAGAGGGAGGAAATTGGATAAAAGGGGGAGGAGAGTGAGGGGAAAGAGTATTAGAGGGGAAGAAAAGGACTTTGGTTTTATCGGTGTTGAGAGAAAGAAAGCAGGAGGACATCCAGTTCTTGATAGCTGTGAGACAAGAGGAGAGTTTAAGATGGATGTCAGGTGTGAAGGAGGAGAAAGAGAGAAAGAGTTGAGTATCGTCCGCATAGAAATGATGGGAGATGCCAAAGGAGGAGATAACAGGGGCAATGAGGGAGGTGTAGAGGGAGAAGAGGAAAGGGCCAAGCACAGAGCCTTGAGGAACACCGTAAATTAGAGGGAAAGGAGGAGAGGACTGGCCTCCCCATGAAACAGCAAAAGAACGGGCGGAAAGGTAAGAGGATAGCCATTAGAACAGGGCCTTTGAACCCGAAGGAGGAGAGAGTGTGGAGCAGGAGTGGGTGATCGACAGTGTCAAAAGCAGCAGAGAGATCAAGGAGAATAAGAATAGAGGATTGTTTAGCATGACGAGCAGAGAGGAGCGAGTTGAGAATAGAGGTGAGAGCAGTTTCAGTGGAATATTTGGGACGGAAGCCAGATTGAAAAGGAGGAAGGAGGGAGGAAGTAGAGACGAAGGAAGAGAGTTGAGAGTAGGCAAGGCGTTCAAGGAGTTTAGAAAGGAAAGGCAGGAGAGAGATAGGTCTGTAGTTAGCAGTGATCAGTGGATCAGCAGAGTGTTTCTTAAGAATAGGAATAATCGTTGCATGTTTGAAAGCAGAGGGAAAGGTAGATGAGGAGAGACAGGAGTTGAAGAAAGTGGTAAGGGATAATAAGAGGGTAGATTTTAGGGATGAGAACAGAGGGGAGAGGGTCGGAGGAGGCGGACGCGGAGTGGGCTTTGGATAGAAGGGAGGAGACATCAGAAGGGGAAACAGATGAGAAGACAGACATGGTGGAAGAAGGAGGAGAGGGGGGAGGAGGAGCGAGGGATTCAGAGAGGGAGTTAATTTTTTGCCTGAGTGTGATGATTTTGGAGGAAAAGTAGTTGGCAAAGTCAGAGGGAGAAAGTGTGGAATTGGAAGAGGGATCAGGAGTGAGAGGAGAGAGAAGGTGGGAAAGAGTTTGAAAAATCCGACGAGGATGGGAGGCTTGAGACTGAAGAAGGTTAGAGTAGTAGGAGGATTTGGCCGTTGCAAGACAAGAGTTGTAAAGTGCATGGTAAGAGAAGTAAGAGGTTTGATTAGAAAGCGAGGGAGTTTTGAGCCAAAGTCTCTCTAGTCGCCTGAGAAGGCGCCGCATAGAGCAGAGATGGGAAGTAAGCCAGGGTTGAGAAGGTTTCTGAGTAGGGCGGAAGAGAGAAAGGGGGTAGAGTTGGTCTAGGGCAGCGGTTATAGAAGATGAAAGGGAAGAGAGAGCATCATGGGGAGAGAGTAGTGCAAAGTCTTGGTGAGATGGAAGAGAAGAGCAGCAAGCGTGGGAGAAAAGGGTAGTGTCGCGAGTAGATTGGAGGGGAGGGATTAGTATTAGTGGAGGGTGAGAGAGGGGAAAGGGAGAACGAGAGTAAGGCATGGTCAGAGAGACAAACAGGAAGAGAAGAGACAGGGGAGGAGGGATAGGAGGAGTTAAAGATGAGGTCAAGAGTGGAACCGGAGGAGTGCATAGGGGATGAAGGAAGGGGGGAGAGGAGGTAGGAATCAAGGAGGGAGAGGAGGGGAGAAGATTGGGGAGGAGAAGGAAGATGAATATTAAAGTCGCCAAGTACAGTTAGAGGAGAGGGGGATGGAGAAACGAGTGAGAGGAGGTGATCAAGGTCTTCGAAGGAGGAGGAGAGGGGGCCAGGGGGACGATAGATGATCAGGAAGGAAATAGGATGGGGAGAGGAGAAAGACTTGTAGAGGAATTCAAAAGAAGGGAAAGAGGGGAGAGTTGGAGATGAAGAGGAGGAGATGTATTTGGAGTGGTATAGGAGACCGACGCCACCACCACGGCCAGAGGGGCGGGGGGTATGGAGGAAAGAGGAAGAGGAGGGCGATAAGGAAGCTGGGACAGAGGTGTTATAAGGAGGAATCCAGGTTTCAGTGAGGCAGAGGAAATGGAGGTTAAGACGGAAGAAAAGATCAAGGGTAGCAGCGGCTTTGTTACAGATGGATCTTGCGTTCCAGAGAGCAATGTTCATGAGGGCAGCGTGTTTGGGAGTGGGGGGGGTAAAGAAGATAAGGACGGTAAGAGGGGTGGCTGGGGGAGTGGGGGAGAGGATAGTGAAGGGGTCTAGGCATAAGGAGGAGAGGAGGAAGGGGAAGGGAAGGGAGTGGAGGGGGGGAGAGTGAGGTGGAAGGGAGAAATGGAGGGTCGCATAGGATCAGTGGGAGCAGGTATTGGGATAAAAGTTGGTGAGTCCAATTGAGGATGGCGACCAAGATGGACTCGAGTCAGTGGTGAGAGACAGCTATGAGGAGTCAAGAGTCAGAGGGTGTAGGATCTCGAGACTGTGGTTGGAGAAGACCAGGTGCTTGAGGCAGGAAAACAAGGTGGAAGTTCTAATTGTAGGAAGGAGGTCGCGGGTACAGTACTGAAGGATGATCCAATGTCTGATCTGGGCACTGCCGCAGACTTACCAGGAATGGAGTAGTGAACGGGGGGGGGTCCAACAAGGAAGCGGATCACATTAGGGCAGTAGAATGGACGCTCAATGCCGCCCTGCCTCCGCTCGGGTGTAGTGAGGTCAGGAGGAATGGAGGCTCCAGGAGGATCCGACTCGGGCTCTGTAAGTGACAGCAGGCTCAGTACCCCGTAGAGTGGAAAAGGGGTTGGTAGATGAGCATAGTGCTGTGAAGCCGTAGAGTGGATAGACACAGCTGTCCAGGCTAGGTCAGACCCTGCATAGTGCAGAGGGGGCTTAGGCAGTGATGTAGGACCACAGGGACCCCATGTGTGGATGAGGAGTGTCCGGACCCTGTGTGATGAAGAAGGGCTCCAAGGGCTGTGCGGAACACGTCGGTCAGGAGAGATCTAAAAGCTGGTCAGTTGCTGGATTCGTGGATGGCTTCAGCTGCACCTAGACCCCGATCCAAGGAGAGGGGCTCCGGGGGCTGTATCGGGTGCAAGGAGGTTCAGGGGTTGACGCTGGCGCTGGGTGTGCAGTGGCAGGAGGGGATGAATGCCGCCTAGATGTCTGCAAGGCGGGAAGGATCCCGCAGGGCCAACCTGACGATAGAGAGGGAGGGGGCCGCTCCGAGGCCCAAACCAAAACTGGTCAGGTCGGACCCGATCCTCCGTGCCCACCGGGACCCCATGTGTATAAGAGGAGGTCAGATCCGGTGCGATGAAGGCGGACACCAAGGGCCGCGCGGGGCCCGGCAGTAGGAGAGATGCCGAAGGCAACCCGACGTGGACACCGCTGGCTGTTGCAGTCACGCCCAGAGCCCGAACGAGGAGAGGGAGTCCGGGGCTGCACAGGGCGGGCGGAGGATCCAGGGGCCGTCGCTGGCGCTGGGTGTGCAGTGTCAGCAATGGAACACTGCCGCCTAAAACGACTGTGAGGCGGGAAGGATCCCGCAGGGCCGGCTCAAAGACAGAGCGGGAGGAGGCTGTTCCGAGGCCCGAATCGAAGCTGAACTAGTCGGACCTGACCCTTGGTGCCAACCGGGACCCCTCAGGTAGAAGAGGGGGTCCGGACCCAGTGTGAAGAAGGCAGGCTCTGTGGGCTGCGCGGGGTCTGACAGTCAGGAGAGACTCGGAGGCCGGTCCAATGCTGGCTCTGACGGCTGTTGTCGCAGGGGGTGCGGGCTGTACCGGGCGGGTGAAGGGTCCAGGGGTTGCCGCTGGCGTCCGATGTGCAGTGGCTGGATCCAAGGGTAGCCGCCTGCGCCGGGTGTGCAGTGTCAGCAGGGGAATACTGCCGCCTAAGGTGACTGTGAGGTGAGAAGAATCCCGCAGGGCCGGCCCAAGAAAGAGCGGGAGGAGGCTGTTTCGAGGCCCGAACCGGTGGTGAACCAGCCGGACCTGACCCTCGGTGCCTGCCGGGATCCCCCGGGCAGAAGAGGAGGTCCGGACCCGGGGCGAAGAAGGCGGGCTCCATGCTCCGCGCGGGGTCTGACAGCCAGGAGAGACTAAGGCTGGTCCAATGCTGGCTCCGTGGACGGCTGCTGTCACAGGGGTGCGGGCAGCACCGGGCAGGTGGAGGATCCAGGAGTTGCCGCTGGCGTCAGGTATGCAGTGGCTGGAGGGGATGACTGCCGCCTTAGATGTCCGCAAGGCGGGAAGGATCCCACAGGGTCGGCCTGATGAAAGAGCGGGAGGAGGCCGTCCCGAGGCTCGATCTGATGTCGGTCAGGCGGATCCGTTTTTCGCTGAAAATGCAGCCAGAGGGGCCCCAGAAGGTGAGTAGCAGGAACGGAGAAAAGAGAACTGCAGAATTGCAGTTTAAACTGTTTTAATTTTAGAAAGATTCAGCCTGAGTGAGGAGACACAGGCTCAGGCAGCCATGCTCATGCGCCCCCAGACACGAAGGAGACACGAAAGGAGGAATAGGTGGGGATGGAACGGATAGAGAGAGGAAGGGAGTTCCAGTGGAGGGGGGCAAGGAGCTGAAAGGAGCAAAAATGCGAGGAGGATCATGGGGACAGGGGGACAGAGAGAAGGAAGAGATCGGAGAGAGTGGGATGGAGTGTAGAATGAAATGAGAGAGGAGAGATATGGGGGAGCATGATCGTGAAGAGATTTAAAGACAAGATAGAGGAAGTGGAATTTAAGTTGGGAATGAAGAGAAAGCCAGCCAAGATGAGAGGGCGAGGAGGAGATGGAGTTGTGAGGAGAGAGAAGACAGAGGATACAAATGGCAGAGGGATTTGAGGGGGGCAAGATGGGAAGCAGGGAGTCTAAAGAGGAGAGAAGAGCAGTAGAAAAGACGAGAGAAGATGAGGGAGGAGATTAAAGGTTTAGTGGCATGGAAGGTGAGAGAGGAGCAGACTTTACGAATATTGAAAAGGTGGTAGCGACATGCGCGGGAAGTAAGAGAAATATGGTGGGTGAAGGAGAGGGAGGAGTCAAAGTAAATTAAAGTAAAAGTAGTATTGTTGTGGCCGAGATTAAGCTTTCTCCCACAACTGCACTAACAGTGATGTATACTTATTGTGTTTATGCTTGTTCAAGTATTCTTGTGTAATCATTTCCATTTATTTCGTAGTAATATGTATACTTATGGAATGTGAATAATGGGCCTGTAAAGAGCTAATTATTTTCCAACAAGTGGTCGAAGTGTACATCATTGCCTTCTTGAGTCCAAGAAGTTTTAGTCTTTGTAATAGGGTAACTGCTGAGGTTACATGTGTTGGAAAAGCAGAACATAGTGGCACTGTGAGCAGGGTATTTGTGATGAGATTAGTTCCAAATAGCAAATTGTGGGCTACATTGACCCAATCAGCAGAATTCCCATCCATAACTAAGCTGCGCTTCTGCAGTTAACAGCAAAATGGCTGTGCTGTCTCCTTGGAGCACCATTGCATCAGAACTGCGTTTTGCAGCGACAAAAGGATGGCTGCACCATCTTGCCAAATACCTATTGGGCGTGTTGGAACAGGGAGCACACCGAGAAAGGTGCCAGTGTATGTTCTTGTGTGCACCAAAAGAAGCTAATTGAAAAACAGCGCTGCTCTGCTGTTTTACTAAAAAGTTCCCATTGAAAAGGGAATATTTTACATCAAAAAGGATGCTGCACTGACGCTATTTTCATCTGTTCATCATCACACTACTTTTATCAGTAAGACCCTGCCACGCCCATCCATATTCACATTGTGCTTCAGCAGAAGAGAGCGTTATCCCTGAATGATAGGCTGTGTCAGCCAAATCTGAGAAATCAAAAGAAACCTACTTTCAGCCGGGTGCGAAAACGCTTGACTTTTGGGCCACACAAGGTCAAAATCAATGCTTCAAAGAGGTCCTGGCTTTCTGGGCCTATGTCCATTTCTGTGGATCTGTGTCTTAAACAGATTGCTGCAAAAGAGAAACTGACTGGGGCTGCAAAATAACGTGGGAAATTCAGATGGAACCTTTTGAAAGGAACATGCCAGCAGGCTTCACCACATGTTTAAATGTACTTTTGCAAATACGAAAAAATACCTGTTTTAAAAGTGTCTGTTGGATAAGGCCCTGCCCTTGCCTAGCAATGTAAAGGGGTTTGTGCTGGGAAACATATCCGGGATGTTTTATTCAACATGCTTGCTTCTGATTTAAAACAAAATAAAATGAAGAAATAAAGACATGGGCTGCCGTCTGAAACTAGTCAAACAGGTTTCTGCTTGGGGGCGGGGGAGGTTTCTAGCAACAAAACGAGCCACAATAGATTCCAGGACACATGCCTGATAATTGCCACCTTTGAAAACTTTGAATGGACCAAAAGCACTAAACAGCTCAGGCTCATCAGACTTTTGTCTGGGATGAGGCCTCTTACAATAGAGATTTTGGGACACGGACATGTGAAATAGGAAATCACACGTCCCCGCAACTTCTACTGGGAAGCTTCAAAGCCAACTCAAGAGCAGCCTTGGTGAACAATGCTGACCATTTGCCTCAAAAGACTATTTTATTAATAAACTTTTAAGACTTTTATGTTTGCAACATGACTTCGCAGGAATGTAAAAAGTTATCAGTTTAAATGTAATTTTGTGGTTTTTAATTTAAGACGTGGTAGCCTTCACTGCCATATTAGCAATGAAAGGCAGAGAATTGGACAGTCTGAGGAAAGTGTACATGATGCCACTGTGAAATTCAATACTTACCTGCCTTATGATAATCTATACCCATGTATGAAGTTATAGAATTTTAGGTCAAATATTTATCACTGAAAATCACGAAAAACTATTAGACGGGCGAAACAAAGTCCTACAGACCTGAGGGTGGGACTGCCATGCTCTGCATAAAATATGTAATCTGCCTATGTAATTTGTTAAAATGCCACAATGGTATGAATGGGTAATTTATGTTAAGATTGATTTTTTTTTGCAAAAAGGACTGTGGGAAGACTTTGCACATCATAAAGTACAATCCCATAAACTGAGTCACCTCCTAGAGGAGGCAACCAACATTGGCTGACCTATCCAGATCTTGGGTGTAGGCCTAGCTCAGTTCTGCCCAGCAATAAACCAGTGATGTCACCCGCTTTTATATAAAGGGTGGGAGCTCACAGGGTCAGGACAGACTCTCTCCTGAATTTCCAGCGCCTGCGTATCCTGATATTCTAAATTAGTCTTGCCAGAATCCAGATTCCACTACAAGGCCAAAGCATAGCTGAGCATCTCAGCAAGGCCTTGATCCAGAAATCCTACTAAAAACCCCAGTAACAAAAGGGAAAAGCTGTGGTACCCTTTTGGGGAGCATCCTTTGACCAGACCGGCTTTTTGCCCACTAACTGCATGCCCGCTGTACCCCTGCCATCCAGCTGTACCTTTGCCATCCAGCTGTACTTGCTATCCGGTGACTAGACAGGCCCAGCTGTTGTTTGCTGTAAGGGGCGCCCGCCGTGCGGTGACCAGAACCCCGGTTGCCTGTCCTAAAATCCCAAACTCAAGCGTGGATTGTGAGTATTTCCCCAGCCCACAGAAACACATAGCCTACCCCATCTTGATATTTTGTCTTTGTTCCATTCTCTAAGCAACCCTATCCATGCCTTGGTAATTTTGTCCTACTGTCAGAATTCTCTGTGCATCTTGTCCGTGATTCCTAGTGTTAGCGCCATTCTTTCATTCACCCCATCTAGTAACTCCGTAGCAATATTGTGATAAAATAAATGTATTTTCCTTGAACAGAGGTACACTGCATGAAGGGTTACAACTGCAGCGTAACTTTCATATTCACGGGTGGTGTTCGTCTTTTCTAGCCATTAAAACTAGTATAAGAAAAATCTGTCTTTTTGCTTTCCAAACCGATTTTCTCTCTTTAACGGCTTATTTTACCAAAATCGAACCTTTTTTTTATCTTGCAAATCTCATCCAGTTCTCCAGCTATAGCCATCCTTTCACTTCTATATTGTTCCTGTGATGTGAATCTATCCCCGGCCCATAAACCGCATTCCGATTTCGAGTATTTCACCCGTTTTTCTTAAAAACCGTTTGTGCCATTTAAAACGGCATATGAGAAAAATGCAATTTTCCAACGTGTGATTCGGCTGCATCGTGTTCTTACTTTCAACTTGATTTTGAACTGTATGCCGTTTGTGATACCGTACCTTACAGTTGCTAGTGATATAACATCCCTGATACTGTCATAAAACATATGTACATCATTATTTAACCACACATATAATTAATTATTTGTTAAAATCCAAGTGTCATTTTAGGCAATTGCAAAGGGTGATATCTATCCTAATTGAAAAAGTGCTCCTATTCATTGGTGCTTTGGATATGTTCTTTTAGAAGGTTACCCAAGTGTATTTCAGTGGTTTTCATTTTAATTATCACCCCATTGGTGATTGCTGCCCAATATAAAAATTGTGTGATTATCTTTGAATTTAAAATAAATATTGTATTCCCACCAACCGGCCTAGTTCATGGTCCATTGTGACCCGGGGTATTTGTAAAAGGGAGTGTGAGACGGGTTGTGTGCCATCTCAAATTAAATTAGCAGAAAATCAAGAAAAGCCATTCTAATCCCACGCTACATCTAAGGCTGAGGACGAAGGTCCTGGTCCGGTGTGTGACGCCCGATTGGAATTCTTCACAAAATGAGCCTGGGGCTTGGACACCGCAAGGCAATTTTGAGTTTTTTGTGTTTGTGATGTATGTTTACTTGTGTTTGAGGTTTTGATAGGGACTCGAAACATTCATTGAAATCATGAGTTCCTTATTTAGGAAAAAGGGAAGTTCTGCGGGCGGAGATTGTGCCAAAGTGATGATTCCAGGGTGGACAAAGACTCCATACTACAAACTGGCACAGACTTGGGCATGTGGTGCAGGTTTGAGTGAGACCTGGGATACGAGTATAGGAGAGGCGAGTCTGGCCGAGGTGGCGGCTTGCTTGCAACAGGTACTCGTAGAGAAGGGAAGACGAGTTTGGGCAGACGAGGTTAGATTTTGTTGCATGCATTCAGCAGAAT